>NW_025223257.1:578968-673457 GCF_014066325.1 Apis laboriosa
TTTTTTTTTTTTTTTTTTTTTTTTTTTTTTCTTTTTTTCTTCATTTCTCTTTTATTACTTCCGCAACAATTTGTTTAAAGCATACAAACGGTACAAACTGTATGTGTGTGTCATGTTTGAATATAAATTAAATTAAATTACGCGGATATGATGTGCGTACGAGGAAGATGATAGAATGAGAGGAAGGGTGTAAGACGAGAGAGAAGTAAATGATATTCCTTTTTCTTTTTTTTTTTTTTTTTTATCCCGTTTTTTTTCTCTTTAAGCTAAAATCCGACCGACGCCCGAGAGAGTTTTTACTCGGTTCCAGTATTGATTTTCCGTCCCGACATATTAACGAGGTAAATTATTATCATACATCGGAATAAAATTGGAGAATTGTTGCCAATCGATTCAAATATATATATTCCCTGGGAGAGAAAAGAAATCGAAGTTAATTCGTTATTATATGATGGTATCGAACGGCTTCCCCGTAAGAAGATTAGCTTAGCGAAAAAACAGGCTACGTTTATTAAATTCCTAACGCAAGCAAGCGGTTAACGTGACGTCTCATCCGTTCATCGTCGAAGCGCGCCTTTCCACCCAAAAGTATTTTCGGGGAAAATACTTGCCTGATCCCTCGACCATGATCGATCTTCGAAACGAAATCCTTGATCCTTGATCGATCGCGATTGTCGCTCGACAATGGCGTGAATCGCAAGAGAAGACGCGAAAACGAAAACGAAAACGAGAAAACGAAGTCAGAACACTTGAACGCGATGATTCTCGCGATCGCAGACGACGATGTTACCGGTCGATGTGACGGCAACACCCTCCAGACCCTTGAATTCACCGTCACCGCTACCCCATCCGCCAAAGGACTTGAGGAACGCCCCCTCCGGGCTGAATATTTGTATCCTGTTGTTGCCCGAGTCGGCGACGACGATGTAACCCTGGTCGTCGACAGCGACACCCCTTGGAAACTTGAACTGACCCTCGTCGGAGCCCTCCGATCCGAACGAGGTCAGCACACGACCGTTCACGTCGAATATCTGGATACGATGGTTGTTCCCGTCGCTCACGATCACGCGATTCGTGTTGCTCACCGCGATGTAATGAGGATGTTCCAATTGGCCACGTCCGCTTCCGCAGGAACCGAATTTGCCCACGAACGTACCGTCCGATTGAAATACCTGCGAAAACAGACGTATTTTGTGATGAGACGAATCGTTGTAAGTTTATTATTAATTTATGCAACGATTTCGTTAGAAGGATTATTCGTTCTACGTTGAAAATTTGATTACAGCTTTTTTTCTTTTCTTTTTTTTTTGTTGGATTATTTTTCCAAGATACACCTCGTACACACCGTTAGCAGATGACAGACCTTATTTGTACATATTTTACATGTATATTATTACCTACGATAATGCGAAAATGATTATGCAAAAAAGGATTAGAAGAGGAAAGAAATGAATAAAAAAAAAAAAGTCGGGGAGTTTAGTTCGCTTCGCTTTTCGTAAATCACTCACGCTTACGTCCATTGTCGAATATCGCCGTGCCTCGGTAAGTAAGAACCATTTTCCCTTCTCCCACTTTTTCCCGCTAACTTGATCGCATATTTTTTTTTATTTAGGAACTGTGAAGGTTTCTCGTAGCTGGGCTCACACGTATCTCGTATATCGATGTTTGGGAAATACAAACAGAGAAATTACTCGAAATTAATCGTTTATTGCAGAAAAAATTTTTTAGGCGTTTATTTCAAGGATCAAACTATACAAATTCTAGGTACACATAGTGGAAGAATCGAATGGGGGGACTGTAAATTAAACACTGTAATTAATTAAACACATATCATCATCTGTATCATTATCGTATGTTCGCAGTACAATATAGGTGAAGAAGTCTGACGATATAGAGATTGTTCGAGGGGCGCGTATCGTGTATCGTCGCATCGACGCTGCCGTTTCACGTATTCCTCTTTACTTGTCGGATTAATCGTCCGGATTATAATGAAAAGAAAAATAAGTATCGTTAACGAAACGAGGCCACGTACCTGTACGCGATGGTTCTCTTTATCGCACACATAAATAAATCCAAGAGCATCGGTGGTGATTCCCCAAGGATAATTAAACCGACCGTCGGCGGTACCTTGGGAGCCAAACGCTCTCAGAAAACGACCGGAAGGATCGAGAACCTGAATTCTGTGGTTGTAACGATCCGCGATGATGTATTGACCGATCCTGTTCACCGCTACCCCAGCGAGGCAATCGAATTCACCCTCGCCGCTGCCGTACGATCCGAACTCCTTCACGAAGTTCCCATTACAGTCGAACACCTGTGCCAATTTCAATATGCGTCAAATTTCGGATACATCAACGAAATTGTTGTCCGCGAAAATATTCTTTCGAAAAAATATATATATTACTTGAACACGATGGTTAGAGCTGTCGGCCACTACGATGGAGTTGTCAGGGCCAACCGCGAGGCCTCTGGGCCAAGTAAAGCATCCGGGTTCGCTCCCCCGCATCCCGAACTTGAACAGCTGCCGCCGCTTCAGCAAGTAGTGACTCCTCCGCCCATTGCTGTCGCATTTCAATTATTCATTTCGATAATTTTTATTTAAAAATTTCCTACTGTTTGTTTATATTGCGTATATATATATTTTTTAAATACGACGAACTTTAAACTCACCTAGTGGAGGAACCTGCTGCCGCGGGTATAACGGGAGCTGCCGTAGGGGACGTGGGGGAGCCTGACGGGTTTTTTTGATCGTCGTCAGAAGATTCGAAGGACGTTTGACCACCGTGCCTCAAAGGTAAACCGAGCGACAACCTCCTCGAGGTGCTTCCACTGTTTCCCAAAAAAAAAAAAAACAGAAAGAAAGAAAGAAAGAAAGAAGGAAAAATTCGATCGTTTACAATCCTCCCATCCAGTCTCTCACCTCGATGATGGAATCGTCGAGGCAGAGGACGAAGGCTCTTTATCTTTGGTCGTGCGATTCCCGTACTTGTTCTTCAAGTACCGTGCCCACGAACTTAATGCAGCGCCATCCTTCTCGGTGCCCACTCTGTCTCGCTCCGGGCTCGGCTCCCTCGATTTTAAAGCGTGAGTGCTCCGACTCCTGGCCAGTTCGGACCCGGCACCGTACTTGGCTGCCAAGTAAGCGTTCGGCGACTGGGTGGTCGGAGAGGGTGGCTCCTCGTCCAGGTCGAGGTCATCTCCGCCGAAATTGTGCGAGCTTCTGGACCGAGCCAGCCGTTGCCTTCTTTCCTTCAACGCGGCGTACCGTGACCTCGTCGACAGGGGCGAATCGACCTCCGCGTCCACGTCTCGATCCCGTTCTCTCTCCCGCTCCCTTTCTCTTTCGCGTTCTCGTTCTCGTTCGCGTTCTCGTTCTCTTTCGCGCTCCCGCTCCCGCTCCCGTTCCCGCTCCCGCTCCCGCTCCCGCTCCCTGCTGGCCATCATCGCCGCCTGGCTTCTGCTCTTGTTCAGGAACCTGCAACATCCCGGAACCAAGGTCGGCTCGTTCAGATCGGCCTTGTTAATCGGAGGAACAGAGAGAAAGAGAGAGAGAGAGAGAAAGAGAAGCCTGTTACTGTTAAATTGGGGATATAGGCGGGGGAGGGGAAAAAAAACATGGACAGGCCATATCGATAGGTGGATACACGGTCGGGGGTTATCGATCATTTTACTATGAATGAATGGTTCGCGTTGTTACATGCGATCGATTATACGCGTTATTATTGGGTTATTTTATCTCGAGCTAAGTGCAGAAAACTGAAGCTTTCGAATCTCTTCAAATTCTCGAAGCTGTTAAGCTAACTTGTTAAGTTGTGTATGCGTGCGATGATAGTTGACGTGACGAGGCATGAATCTTTGATGGACGATACCGTTTTACGAGATGTACAGGTATACACACGTCTCGTTGGGGATGATAATTTCGTATTCTATCGTGGACGATCTTCCTATCATATTCGTATTCGTTGATAACCATACGTACGTCCTATTCTCTCGTTACATATATATATATATATATATATATATATACCGTGCTACATTTTCTCGCTATTATATTCCTCCAAGTGTTAGTTTAGTACCATTCCGTGTATAGTGGGATACATAGTGGCAATTAGTCACAACGTGGTGTAAATCTGGCGTGTAATCAACTGGCGTGTTTCTATGGTGTACGAGTAGTGAAAATGGATGGGGGTATGGCTATCGTGTGTTAGTACATCAATCTGTAGTACTTGATATGTCATTTCTTTATCACCAGGACGTAATAAATCGTGTAGAATGGCGAGCGAACGCGGATCCCTGCATTGTAAGCAATTTTATTTCGTGGGTTATCGAAAGTTCGTTGCTTTTAATTGATAGATTTCTCTCTCTTTTTTGTTTTTTTTTGTTTTGATTGATCGGGATATCAATCGCTTTCGAATTCGCGCGAGAACGTATAAAAAGAAACGATTTTTCGAGATTTTACGAGTGTGAATTTCCAATAATTTTTTTTAATCGAACGTCTCTTAAATAAATTTCCGTGTTCGAAAAATAATTCTTTTCCTTCTTCGTCGAACTGTTTGTATTTGGCATTTCTCAGAACCCCTCTCCTTTCGTTCGAGCACAACTTTCGACCACGATAAAACCTTTCTTTTTTTAATATATATACGCGGCAAATATGGGCACACCGGAGTTATTGCAAACGATAGTCGTAAAATTTTAAGACCGCTATATTTTCTCGATCTTCTAACTTTGCTCGTCGATGCTCCCGAGTTGCATCCAATTTTCCAAAGTTGCTTATCGATGTTTTCATTTTGAAACATATATATATATATATATATATATATATATATATATACACATACAATTTCTCGACGAGAATTTTTCGTGCCGTCCGTTTTAAAATTTGGAATGACACCTTACCATCATGGTTTTAATGGACGTTGAAAACGATAAAACGATATTGGAATAACATCCGTGTTTCCAGTCAAGCGGATTACAGACCGATATAGCCCCGCTGACTATCCGAGTTGTAGCGGATATTTAAAGCAACAAACGGGTTATATTTAAACCCTTTAGTGCATGCCTGACCACTTTCCGTGTCCCGTACAATGCGGTCACATTAGTTCCGTTTGTAATATCTGCCGGTGTATCCCTCTCTCATTTGCATTTGCGATTTCGGGGATTACGCGTGTATTTAATTATCGATAAAATGTATCGTTATTAGGGGCAAATCGAAACTCGGGAATAATTTGATCAAATTTTGAAGAAGCTTTACGAATTTCAAACTCGCGTTCTCGTTAAATTTTTGCGTCGATGTCACGTTTCGAGTTCTTCGAAGTTCTTTTAAAATTATTTTCTGCCTCTTTTTCTTTTTTTCTTTCTTTTTTTTCCAAGTTGGAATTTTTCTTCGTCATACACGTGCGATACCTTGGATGTCATCATGGCTGTGACTCCCCTGTTCTATTCTTTTTTTACCTTCTCCTCCCATAATTGTACGAGATTGCGACGAGTGCGTTGTTGTGAATTCGTGGTATGATTCGTGCGTTCATCTCGACGTGCGGTGCAACAGAGTTCGAGGGGGGTAGAGAGGGGAGTGGGTATTGAAAATAAATTAAAAAAATTAAATATATGGAAAGGAAACCCGAGCTGCTCCTTCGTGGAAATTCACGGCGGGGGTGCGTGTTGAACCAATGGGGCGAGAGGAATTTCGCGATCGTGATATCGATTCTTCGCGAACTTTCGACCTGTTAGTGCAATAAATAAAGATGCATTTTTTTTCACGTATTTTTTTTCAAAGGAAGTGGGCGGGCGACGAATATACAAACAAGAGGATACGAAATAACAAAGATTCGTGGAAAAAGTGGGGGTGGTAAAAGAAACGAACGAAAATAAAATCGAATAAAAATATAAAAAAAAAAAAAAAAGAAGAAGAATCGAGACAAACAAGAGAGACGAATAACGGATAATATAATAAATGAACGATAAAGGGAGAATAAAGAAAGAAAGAAAGAAAGAAAGAAAGAAAAAAAAAAGAGAAAATTCTCAGGCGGGATACGATACATCTCTCCGTTTCTTGTTCTCCGTTTCTCAATTCTTAATATAAACTGAGGACAAATTGAGAGGGAAATAAATAATACGAGTTATCACAAAGAAATGCAGTTTATTTACCACACCAACAAACTGACGCAAACCTATTCACTAGGAAAAAGAGTACAAAAATTTCAATGACGTGAAAATGCAACGGTGTAGCGAGAATGGCTGGTCACCAATAATAAAAACGTGAGAATCGTACCGTGTGTGACATGCCATTAGCGCGACCGTATATATCGATGGGAACGATTCAAAAGCGATTCAATTCGGCATGGATTTAAGCTGCTTTGCACGGAGGACGGTATCTTTTACTACTACGCTTAGTTTTTTTGCCGATTAAAGCGATACTATTCCCTTTTTTTTTTTTTTTTTTTCCTTCTTTCTTTTATTCCCCTTTGATTCGCGTTGTCTAAGAAGCTACGTGTATTGAGCAATGCAGGGAGATTATAACGATCAACGATCAAGGAACAAAAAGTTTACATTTACGATCGTACGTACGATTATCACAATGTAATAAAATGCAAGATTTTCACCATACAGTAATTATCGCGAAATCGAAATTAATTCTACCACTCCGTTTCTCTCTTAAATCATTTTCATTCCTCGAATTTTTTGCGACGTATGTATGCGTGTATGTACGTATGCGTGTATGATGGATCGATGGATATCGATTCATGGAAATCGTTAGAGAAGAAAAAGATCCGGGGGCAGCAGTTTCCCGATGTAAGACGACCGAGATGCGGGTAAACGAAAGTTTCCGGTGGAAAGCGTCCGAGGAATTCCATTCTTTCTTACCACTACTGTACGCTCGATACGCTTGGTATCGGTGTGTTTCTCCTTTCATGCTTGGGAACGAAACGTTCCACGAGCCATTCTTGGCACGAGCAACACGACAAAAACCGAACGAAGCGAACGAACGCGGGGATAAAAATAACGAAAAAACGAAAAGGAAAATGGAAAAAAGGAAAGAAAAGAGAAGAAAAGTAATAGAAACTGCTGCATCGGATCTCGGTATCGGAGGCAGTCTCGTCTGTATCCGTGAGAGCGGTCAATTGCAGTCTTTTTTTACGACTAACACCGACGAACAAAAAGAAAAGAAGAAGGCGAGAACGAGTGTAAATACGTAAAAGATGATGGGCGAAAAAAGAAAGAGGGGGGGGCCCACGTGTAGTAGAAGAGGTTACAGGAACAGATTGATTAGAACGCTGTAACACAGTACGGACACACAGAAAACGGTGGTTACCATTTGCATCGGTACAGTGATATCGACACCAGGCGTGTCCTCGTGCTCGTTGCAACTTTCGGTCTCTTTGGATTGGGTAGCGTTCGCGACTAATGCACCGTTCTCAACGTTAGTTCTCGCCACGAGGTCGGTCGTTTGGGAACGAATCGTGCTCGTCTCGTCCATGCTTTCCCCCTCTTTCCCGTTCGACGAGTCGTTCACCTTGTTCAGAATCACCCACCCGTTCTCGTCGCCGGTCCACGAGTTCTCCGCCCCGATCCCATCTTTCCCACCGCTCTCCTCCGCCATCGATGATGGACCGTCGCGATTCGATCTCTCATCGCCCTCGTCGACACTCGCCGTTTCGTTTCTCCGCGCGCCGTTGCTCCTCTCCCAACCACCATCTCGATTCCCCGTTGAGTTCCTCGAATCCATCGGCGAAACGGTCCTCTCCGACTCGCTCTCGGATTCATCGGACATCATCCAACCGTTCTTCCCGATGCTGCTTTCCCCGACGTATCCTCGACTCCTCGACAAAGTCCGCGAGGATTCCGAGACAACGGATTCCGCGTTTCCACTCGTTTCGACCTCGTTCGAGATCGTTCGATCCTCGCTACCTCCAACCTTCTCCTCGGTCGAGAGATAATTTCCAGAGGCGTCGCGTTTCTCCTCGTTCGAGATAGGCCGTTGAAAACTTTTCGAGACCGTTTGCGGGCTCCCCGGCTGGAGATCCTGATCCGTAATCACCCATCCGTTGTCGTCGAACAACTCCTCGATACTTTTCTCCCCCGGTATGGAGGAACTTGGCCGCTTCACCCCGACATCGTCGTATCCTCCGTAACTGTTGTCGAAATGAGAATTGGACGGTGTTCGATCGGTACTCCGGTGGTGGTCGGTCGACTCGTCCCCGCTGGAATCGTGATCCTCTCGATCGAGATTCTTTTTATCCCTTACGTTGCTGTTCTCGTCCCTGGATTCGTCGCCCTCTCCTTCCTCGTCGCTCTCGACGCTGCCCTCCGTGCTCTCGCTCCCCCCTCCCGAATCAGTCGTCACGTCGTGGATGGAAGGGGCGGCCGAATTCGTAATCTCGTCCGGCCGATGATGGCCGTCGTCTCGGTTGGCGGGTGGTCGGGCGAACGATGCCCATCGGCCAGGATCGCCGATCCAACGATCGACGGTTAACGAAGAGTTCACGTCGTTCCCCGAACGACCTTCCATTAACGGGTGTTGCTCGACCCCGGTGCGGTTCTCTACACGACTGTCGTAACCGCTACCTTCGAGACTCTCGAATCGAACAGTGGTCGCGGAGGAGGAGGAGGATGAGGTGATTGTTTCGTCGGTGTCCGTACTATCGTCCGTGTGGTTTCGTTTGTTCGACTGCGGTTTAACCATCGATCCGTCCGCACCGTGAATATCGTAATCCGCGCTCTTAGCCGCGTATTCGTAATCCTCGACACGGTCGGTTGACGGTTCATCGTGTTCGTCACTAAGAAACGTCCTAAAACGATTACGGTCGTGGGGGTTATTGGAATTAGAAAGACTGGCCTGATGAGTCTGACCGTGATCTACGTGTGCTACGAACCTGCTGGTGTAGCCGGCCGGCGTTGTCAAGCTCGCGGCGCCGCTCGTTGCTGTCGTCATCGTCGTCGTCGTCGCTGTCACCGGCCCCGTCACCGAATGCGCGGGACTCCCTCTCGGCGACGAATACCTGAGACACGATATTCATCCCTCGATATTCTAGTTTAATCCAGTTTCGCGATCTCTTCGCGTCGCCCTTCGCGTCGCCAAAATACTCGCAAAGTACTCCGATCGCGCACAAAACCGATTCTATCTTTTCTTAATTTTTTTTCTTTTTTTTTTTACATTCGCAAATTGGAATTTCTCGCGCTTCGAGACGAATTCGAGATCAATCGTGGAAATTAGCGGCCAATTCCGCTCATCGACGCGATCCGCGAGGAAACTCGCCGCGTCGTTCATCGCGTCGAATTTTCCATCTCGAAATTGTCGCATCACGCTCATTTTTCCCCCCCTTCTTTCTTCCTTTCTTCCCTCCACAACGGAGAAAAAAAAAGACGATCGACACGCTTTCTTAAATATCCTTTTCGTCACGCAACAAGGAAAAAGAAAAAGAAAAAAAAAGAAAGTTATTTCATCGTTCGATTAACACACCTAACGACCGACATGGTATTATAATGAACATACATTCGTACACCGATGTTACTTGTTAATAAAAATCTACGAGATCAAATGAATTGCGGAAGGAAATATATGTTATACTTGCCTGGTCGTTGGCGAGTCCTCCTTGCTGCCTCGTCTGGCCTCCGCGCTTCGAGCCAGAAGGGGTCCGATGTCCGTCCTCGCCATCGCGGAATCGTTCCTTTGACGGTGGTCCTGCGCCGCGGTCGAGGATGGTGTCGTCGAGGTACCGGTGCCCGAGGGATGAGCATCGGTTTCCGATTCCTCCTCGGTCTCGGATTCCGTCTCCTCCGAGGAGCTGCTAGTTTCCTCGTCCTCGTCCTCCTCTTCTTCCTTCTTCGTCTTTATGCCGCTCTCCTCTCGTACCGAAGGGGGTTGGGTAGGTGGTGGGGGCGCTGCACGATTACCTGAAGAGGAGCAACAATAAATATCGATCGATCTCCCCTCGAAATTCGAAGGGGAAAAAAAAGTCGTTCAAGAAAAAGGGGAGACGTTCTCGGATCGAAAACGAATTCGAAAAACGATGATCTTTCTCGAAGAGGAGGGGGAAATTATTTTCGTTTCCGCGCAGAGATAAGAAGGGACGATTCTTCACCTGTAGCTAAAAAACGACTCTGAAAGGAGCGCGAGGTGGGGCTGGCGGTGTCTTTGGGAGTCGGGGGTGTGCCGCTATGCGGCGACGAGACGGTGGATGCTGCGCTCGACGCCGGTGCCCTCGACAAGTATTTCTGCTTCATTTCCTCGGCGGTGAACGGCGCACCCGTGCTGCGGATTCCGGACCCAGCCGAGCTCTCCGACCCCGTGCTCGAGTCTGATGAAGCGCTTCTCGTTGCGGGGGCGTGGGTATCCGTCGATGTTCTCCTGCGAGCAACCATATCTCAATTAACGACTTCCCTCCCGGGTCGGTAAACTCGATCCAGCGGCGTATCTATTCGTAAACCGTAATTTCTACCGATGATATTATTGGTTTACATCGCGACCCCCTTTCCTTCCCAATAAGGAATTATGCAGCCACGATTCACCCATTTTCCTCCATCAATATTATCGCACGTGAATTTCCAACGGAGAGAGGAAGAGAGACAAAGAGAGAGAGAGAGAGAGAGATGGAATTCGCAACGCGCGCTCGAATTGAAATCGTATTAACGTGTGCACACGTGTTGACTCTGTTCGTTAATTTGCAGGCGAAATTTACGAATTTCCAGACGTAATTTTAAATTGACGGCCGCGATACAATTGGAATGGAATGGAATTTCGGAATTAAAAAACTTTTGTTGCGTGCATTTAAAGTTTTACCGAAACACTCGACGTTACAATTTCACGACAATTCACGGATGAAATATTTGACGTTGCTGAAAGAGAGAATGAAAGAAAGAAAAAAAAAAAAAAAAAAGAAGGAGAAAACAAGATCGAAATAACAAACTTTCACGAGTTAAAGAAAAGAAAAAAAAAATATTGCACAACTAAACTCGCAATAACGGAACGATGAGTGTTTTAAAATTAAAAAATCATTCGATGTATGCGATATGATGTATGATTGATGCTTGTTCGAATGAAATTTCGCTATATTTCGCTAATGCTATCGATCCAACAATTATCGTGCAATATTATATTACACGCGAGGTAGAAACAATTTCTAGAACCGGGTATACTCGATCAGTTGCTACACCGAATAGACATAAATCAGCTTGTCCGACTAGATATGCGTCACTACTACTGAAACGTGAACCTATCTAACCACGAGCCAAGATCCTCTTGTGACTTAATGTTAACTCGGTGTTGCGGTGAATTCGATCGCGTTGTATATTTTGCCATCAGTCACGGACGCCTAAATTGTCACGCCGGTGCTTACCGCATTAATAAAGGGAGATCGAAGAAGAACGTTTGAACGTGGAATGGAAATTCGATTCGATTCGAAGATACGAGAGGAAATTTAAGAGCGTACGGTGATTGATCGGACATAATTTTTGAAATCAATTTACCTGGCAGGCATCGGTCTTCGTGCAGGTTCTTCGGGCTCTCGTTCGGGGGGTGCTTCCCTCGGGGGTGGGTGTGCGGGCGTAGACGTCGGTACCGGTTGTCGTTCTTCCACTGTTTCGGTCGTGGCCGCCGTTTTATTCTGCTTTTTAATTCTAGAAATCTCGTCGTCCTCGCTGGTTTGCCTCGCCATTGCTGTCGGCATTTTTCTCACTTGCACCTAGGCGATAAAAAGATATATTTAACGAGTCCGTCGAAACAAAAATTCATCCTCATTCTTATGTTAATCCTTTTTTTCCTCACTTTTTCATTTCTTCTTATTCTCTTCTTTTTCTCTTTTTATTTCTTTTCTTTCTTTCTTTCTTTTTCTCTCTTTTTGATACCAAACGTGTTAGAGGATGAATTATACGCTGGTTATTATTAGGTTGCTTGTAAACAAGTCGAGATTTTTTTTTTCTATTCTGACCGTGCGTGTTTTTTTTTTTTTTCTTTCTTTTTGCTACACATGCGGTAACATGGCGCGAGATGCATTAAAATGCTAGTCTGATTTTACGCTCGTAAATAAAAAGCGCGGTACAGAACGAATAGACGTATGGTTACAGGACAAAGAGAGGATTTGTCGCAAGTGAACACGAGAGATTAATTTTTTGTTTTCTTGACGAGCAAAATATATTCGTGTATTCATACGTTTCATTCGTGTTATAATAGAATTTCGTACAAAAATATTTATAGTATATATATATATATATACACATATATACATATGTACAACAGCTAAACTACAAAGTAGATTTATTCATTCGTGCCTCGAATTATTTACATATTTATGAATCGAGAGATCAAGTATACATTTCATATTGCGGCACACGTATAGCTGTTTTTTTCCGTGTGAAATATTGAATTACTTTAAAAATTCGTCGAGATTTATTTCCTTTTCATGTCCATAAAGGGAACGATACGTTTTTCTTTTTTTTTCTTTTTTTCGTGCGACTCATACGCATGTACGCATTGAATTATCGAAAATTTACTCCCGCGTGAATCGCATCCAAGCGACATAACGCGAGATTTCGAGGCTACTTTCGTCGAGCTTGCCCATCGAACTGCCCCTCACGATCCATTCCTGTATATCGCTTGCCATAATAAGGGAATCCGTGTGAAAATTCTGTGGTGCGGAATCACTGTCAAAAACAAATACGTCCGTGTGAAATGAAGCGAATCCAGAATCCAGAATCTACGATTCAATTTATAAATGGAATTCGATGAATTTCGAGAAAAAGGAGCGCGAACGCGACGAACAGAGAATCTCTAAATAATCCGAATAATTATATAAACTTTGATGGCAATTTTGATGACATCTTTTAATATCTCGGCGTACGATTTCTTTTGATTTCTTTTCAACGGAAAAAAAAACCGTATGTAAAAAATATAGAGAATAAAGTTTGAAAGAATGGAATGTGAAGTTGACCGAGAAATCGATGAACCGTCATCGTTCAAACTGTACAAAGTGAATGGAATAGAAGCTTCGATTGAATAGAGGCTTGGATTTTTCAAATTAAATTCGCGTGCGATATAACGGAGAAACAATGCACGTGTATACTTTTTTTCCTTTTTTTCTCTTTTTCTTTTCTCTTATTCGAAATCAGAATGGAACAGAATAGAGAATAATGAATGTTTCATCGAAAAAAAAAGAAAAAAATAGTTCTCGTTGAAGATCCGTTCGCGATCATGTATCGAGTATAACGAAGGGTGAAATTGTCTTATCGTTCAATTAACCTGAGGCTTAGGCGGTTGAGGTTGTTGAACAGGATGGGGCGGTGGTTCCTCCTTCTTCCTTTTCCCGGCCCTCTCGTATTCTTGAAGCTTTCTCATCACACGGGGGGAGTCGGTGAGTCGAAAAATGCCGGAAAGCGGGCCACGTGCCGCGTCCTCCGTGTCCAGAACGCGTTCGCGAAGTCCCGACGATTCCTGGGGGGTAGATGTGAATCGTACGGTAGACCTCGAATCGCCATCGGAGTCGTCGCCATCCCGATGCCGCATGAATCGACTTCTGTACCTCGATTTGTTCCTCGGTACCTCATATTCAGGCGCGTCGTACCTGTCGTATATACCACGATAATAATTTTTATTGTGCTTCATCGTGTTTTTCTTCCTTTTCTTTTTTTTTTTTTTTTTTAAATTTTAGAAATATCGGGCGCGAAAGATTTTTCAACGCAAACGAAATGCACGGACGAAAAAATTTTTATTCGCTAGAATTAATTTGGCGAGCGTGGTGGACGAGGAAGGATTGAAAGAGGATGGAGATGATCCAATATCGTTCTCCTCTCTCGATAACGATTTCTCTAGAACGTCCATTTCAATCGAACCGATGTAATCTGACAATTTAAACGCGCTGTTTCGCGATCAGGCGTCCTTCCTCGACGATCTCGAGTGACGCGTGTCACCAATATATTTTACAGATGTAACGGATAGCCAAGCTTTTTTTTCCTTTTTTTTTTTTTTTTTTTAAGCGATATTACAACGATCCAGTTGTAGAAGAGATATTTGTAGAGAGGAGGAGAAAAGAGGAAGAGACGTACCGTAGTTAATGCCCGATGAATTTTTAATGCCCCCCTTTAACAACCATTATAATCTTTCGAAACGACAGCTATTTTTATCTTTTAACGATTAATCTCTGTTTGAATGAAATTTTTGGCACGAGTGAGGAGAACCATTCCTTTCGCACGATTTTCTGGAACTGGGTTATCTGATTTTCGAGGGAATGCACGGCAAGAGATTGATCCAAGAGTTTATCCAAGTTTATCGCTTAATTATCGTTTCGCATGACATGGGTTTGCATAACGAGAGAGAACGAAGAAGAACGATCTTCTTCTACGGTGACGATAAGATTGGTCTCGTTCGTGCTAGTCGGAAGAATATCAATTTTATCGCGTCGAATTTGAAATTTCTATTCGAACCAATTTGTTCTATATTTTTTTCACTTCTATCTAAGAATCTCCCTCGTTTCAGTGAAAAGGATCATTCAATGGAAATGAACGTTTGACGCAATTTTCTTCCCCGAAGCGGAAACGGCAATAAAAATAAAATAATTTCCAACGATTCGAGCTTCCATTCTATTCTATATAACGCCGACTATTCGTATTCCCAACTATTAATATCCAAATTTCTACGACGAATGAATCGGTAAATTTAGATTTTCGATGCTTTTACTCCATAAATCAGCTTCGAACGTAAGTAAAATTCGCTCGTTCCCCAAGTTAGTTTGGGAAACAAACAAAAGCGCGAATACTCGGTGCCGCAAATTCTGAACGATGCACGAACGTGGCACCGACGAATTTGCACGCCACCGTTTCGACTAATTATCCCCGATTATCAGTCAGAAGGACTATCGTATTAGCGACAATCGTCACGAAAGAAACGAATCCTTTAATAATCCACCCTCCGCGCCTTCTTCCTACCCTCGATTCCCGATAATTATCGTTAATATCGTGTCTGAAATGTTTTCTTCTCTTTTCTTTTTTTTTTTTTTTTTTTTCCCATTTACATTTCGACTTAATAAAACGATCCGCGCGCGTATTACACGAAACGAAACGGTAATTAAACTCGACCATGCCTATTTCGGCCTCGAGGAAGTTGTTCCCGGCCCACGCCAGGAAAAAGATACAGCCAGTGGAGGCTCGTGTATTTATAACATTTGCTAGAATAGATATGTGGGACATCGTGAAAAATGTATGCCCACCACGGACGCCGTTTGGCAATATTCCAAAGTAATCTACGTCCACGGTCAAACACGTTTTTTTTACCGGTCAGCTAGTTTTTTACCGACCAAATACCTCTTTTCTTTCCCCCTCCCCCCCCTCTTTTCTTCGTTCTCTCTTCTCAGAGATACACCGATACACTTTCTCCCAGATTCGAGTACCTTAGTCTATCTAGCTTGGTCTGGACCAAGATTTGAGACGTTTCTAAGCTGGCCTACACTTTTTCGAACGTGTGTCATCAGCTGTTCCATAAACAGTAGGCCCGACAACGTCTAGCACGACGTTGAAAACGGTCATAACTCTTAAGCGATACATTTTCCCTTAAACTTGAGAATAACTCTTTGGAATATATACGTGAAGTAGACTTTCCATCCGTACTTTCCGTGCATCGCGGCGAAAGAAGAGTTAACGAAAAAAAAAAAAAAAAGTGGAAAAGCAATTTTTCTTCGAACTATATACATATATACATATATATATATAGCGTTTCTATTTGGAAAAATCGAGCTCCATTACGCAAAGAAGTCGGAAACAAGGAGAGGGATCTGTTCTACAGTCCAGAATAATGGAGCGGATAGACAAAGTGGAATTTTTCTCTCTTTGTTGTTGGAGAGATAAATAAACAAGGAGGCGAAAACTAGTAGAAGGGATAATTACTCGTATTCGGGGACGTATCGATTTCTCGACAGCCGCTCCTCCTCTTGCTGCCTGTATTGCGAGGCCAAACGATGGTCGCTTTTGCTTCTCATCAGACCCGGTGATCCCCCCGGAGGTGCCAGACTGCTCGAACTACCCAGCAATCCTCCACTTCCGGCCTCCGGCTTGATATTCAATTCACCGTAACCGGCTACGTGTAGGACCAGCTGATTCGGATCGTGTGCCATCACGAAACGCACCCGCCGACTGTAATCCCCGGCTTCGTACTCGAAGTTCCTGCCAACCAACCAACATGCAAATTAGCTTTAAACCAAGTAAATTATCCAAGTATCTTTTGTATCTTATCGGCCTGATTGTGACGCTATACCATGCATCATTCCAAGCAATTTGGAAAAATTTTCTCTCTCCCCTGAATTGGATTCTCTTCCTCCCCTTCCCTCCCCTCGTCGAAGAAAAGAAAACTATTCTTATCAAAAATGAAATCCCGCGAACTTTCTTTCGACTATATGTATGTAAGAGAATATGTATGTAAGAAGAGAGGAGATTTCTTTTTTTTTTTATATTTCATTAAAAATGTAAATCCTCTTTCTTCCTTAAAAAGGATCAGCAAGTTTTGCAATCTTAATGACACTTCACCTCTGCTCGGATATAACCTTTGAATTTTGTATGGAAAAGTTGATCCATCTCTTTTTTTTCGTTCTTCCTTGTACTTTTTTTTCTTTCTTTTTTTTCGTACGCCGCCGATTTGTCACGTTATCGAGAGGAGGGAAGATGTTAAATATTTCGCGGAGAAGCTTTTCCTTGCTCCACGGGTTATTCGATGGTTTCCCTCCACGAGAATAATAACCAAGGTTGAAATAGGGGGGATCGTTTAAAACCGAGAGGTGCAGGTTTTAGTAATGGTGGCGTGTCGCGGGCAAAGTTGAGATGTAAGCAGAGTTTCGAGAAAGAAGTTAAGGAAAGGAAGATTCCATTTACGTTGTGCGGCTTGATGGAAGATCGAGCGTAAAAGTTATCCGAAATTGTTGTGCGTCTTGCGTTTCGAATCTATGTCCATCTTTTCCGATGGAAAAGTTGAAATATCGGAGAAACAATTTGGAAAAAAAGGAGAAAAAGAAACGACGGTGTATCCCTCGTAAAATTGCTTTTATTTATTTTTCGACTTATATTTTCCGACCACTGTTATCTTCGATCTCGCTCGAAGAATTAAAACTCTTCGATTCTTTAAAGGAAACGAATCGAGCGAAGGAATTTTATTCGTCGAATCGCAACCTTGTACGAGATTTGACCAAGTTTTAATATTTAATCTATAAATTGGCCTGTTAAAAAACGGAAAGATCGTTTTCAAAGGATCGTCCGAATCGTTGAACGATTACTTTTAATGTAAAGTTTTTAAAAGCCCGTTACTTTCCACGCTGCTATTTCACTTCATATTTCTATACCCGAGCTTCCTTTACCCGTTAAATCCATCCGGGGACTAATAAATACACTTTTACTACTCCCAGCTGGCGAATTTTCAAATTCATCGCGTGGAGATTGTACGAGATTGTTGAATGAAGAAAAATTTAAGAAAAGAAGGGGGGAAGATAAGACGACGAGTGATGATTTGTCGCCCTTAACGCGAATTACGTTTCAACTTCCCGTGATTACACTTTTATTTTTATGAAAGAAAACTATGAGATTTGCAAATTTATGGGGAGAGGGAGAGCACGGACGAGACAACGTCTCGAACATTTTGATTATCCAGAAAACTTATTGGGTCTGGCGTGAAATTCTTAATTGAATGTTGAGAGAGCGAGATACGGATGGTTTATTTTCTCTCTCTCTCTCTCTCTCGCGGAGGAGGAGAAACGAGAAAGCCGTAATTTTCGAGATTCCGATCTGTTTTGACATTAAATTCTATGCTCGACGAAGCACGAGAAACGAGATACTTGGAGATCTTCTACTTTTTCGGAAATTGATTTTCCATGTATCAAATTTAAGTATAGTTTATATCGTAAAGGAAATCGTTATCTCTGTCTACAAATCTACAAATTTTCAAGTATTTTCCCTCGAAGATTCGAATATTTTTTAAAAAACGAAGAAGAAGAAGAAGAAGAAGAAGAAGATATTCGATTGTACCCGATTAAATTATCCAGAAAATATGAAAATTGAGAGATATTTCGCGATGCAACGGAGCGATTCGAATGTAATGGGCAGGCATAAAAGAAAACGATGAGATTAGACGACAAACCTGATGAATTCCACCGTACGCAGGAAGAGTTCTTTTGTATCGAGGAGTTCCGAGTCGTCCCAGGGCACGTTCTCGTTGATGTGAGCCTCCGCCAAATCGCAGTTACTTTGAATATTCGCGATTTCCAATTCGAGATTCTCTTTGAGTTGAATCAAGCCTCTGAGCTCGGTGCTCAGGTATCGATCGACCTCGTTACGCAGATGTTCCGTACGGTCTTTCAAAGCCTTGCTCAGCCTCCGATAAATCTCGTCCACCTCTTCCGTGACCGAGGCGCAGTTTGTTTGTAGACCCAATGTGTTTTTCTCCACCAGGGTGAGCGCGTCTTGCAACCTGTGCAGCCCCCTGCGAATCTGCAAAAATAACATTTGTTTTTAATCCAACGTATATATTTAATGTTCCTCCGCATTTCCCTCCCTCCCATTCTGAAAATCATACATTTCGCTGGATTTTCGGATTTAAAAAGCGTTATATCGCGTCTCTTTGGATAAAATAATAATCCTGTCGTCCAATTCGTTTCGGATTATAATAAATGTTTGAAAATATTTCGGAAGGTAAAAAAGATAAAGATCTTTTAGACTGGAATTATAATTTTGATTTTTAATTAATCGATAAACGAAGAATGGTAAAAAAAAAAATTCCTTTCGGATTGTAATAAATATTTAAAAATATTTGAGGAGGTAAAAAAGATAAAGATCTTTTAGAATGGGATTTTATATAATTTTAATTTTTAATTAATTGATAAACGAAAAATGGTAAAAGAAAAATTCTTTTCGGATTATAATAAATATTTAAAAATATTTGAGGAAGTAAAAAAGATCTTTTGGAATGGGATTTTATATAATTTTGATTTTTAATTAATCGATAAAGAAAGAATGGTAAAAGAAAAATTCTTTTCGGATTATAATGAATATTTAAAAATATTTGAGGAGGTAAAAAAGATAAAGATCTTTTAGAATGGAATTATAATTTTGATTTTTAATTAATCAATGGACGAAGAATGATAAAAAAAAAGATTCGTTTCGGATTATAATAAATATTTGAAAATATTTGGGAAGATAAAAAAGATAAAGATCTTTTGAAATGGGATTTTATATAATTTTAATTTTTAATTAATCGATAAACGAAGAATGGTAAAAAAGAATTCCTTTCAGATTATAATAAATATTTGAAAATATTTAGAGAGATAAAAAAGATAAAAATCTTTTTGAATTATAATTTTGATTTTTAATAAATCGATAAAAAATCGAAGAATGATAAAAAAAGAAATTCGTTTCGGATTATAATAAATATTTGAAAATATTTGGGGAGATAAAAAAGATAAAAATCTTTTTGAATGGGATTTTATATAATTTTGATTTTTAATTAATCGATAAACGAAGAATGGTAAAAAAAAATTCGTTTTGATTTATAATAAATGTTTGAAAATATTTCGGAAAGTAAAAAAGATAAAAATCTTTTGGAATAGGATTTTATATAATTTTGATTTTTAATTAATCGATAAACGAAAAATGGTAAAAAAAAAATTTCTTTCGGATTATAATAAATATTTGAAAATATTTGGGGAGATAAAAAAGAAAAATTTTTTAGAATGGAATTATAATTTTGATATTTTTTAATTAAACGATAAACGAAGAATGGTAAAAAAAAAAAAAAAAAAAAAGAAATGAATTTTAATTAAGAGAAAACGTTGCCGCGATAAAAACCACGCTTCTCTCGTATTCGAACACGATTACGATAACGCGTGTGTTTCGTGTCGCGTCGCGTTCCCATTTAAACTAGGAATTCGTATCGCGAAAGGAAGCCGTTTGTTTTGGAAACATTAGGAGAGGGCAAATATACCGATCGGATATTTTCGGATTGCGCATACATAGCGCGTTAGTTATACGTAGTATACGCGGTTATGTTGACCTGAATTCGTCAGTGTTCATTCGAAACGAGTTGATACGCAGTTCGCTTTCCATATTTCCGTGACTATTTTAAAAATTTCAAGATCGATCAGCGTAATTTACGCCGAATAGCATCGTTCGAAGCGTTGCAGAAGCAGAAATCGAGAAGTACTTTGGAAGTTTTTCGTCGTTGATCGTGTTGCCAAGGTAGGGGCTCGAGAAAAAAACGTTTCTGGTTTCGCGATTGTTCGCTCATTTGTCAAAAAATTCCCATAACCTAAATCGTTCACCGTGAATTCGCAAACATGTAACCATACTTTTTTTTCTTTTTCTAAAAATTATTAATTTAAAATTCTGCAAGAAGAAATGACCCTCCAACCACAACAATTTCGATATTTTCGTCGTGACTATTGACCATTCTTCATCACCATGTTTTCCGAATCTTGAAGTTTTTTCACATATTAAAAATGGAGTGAGAATTTATTCGAATCCCCTCTCGTATTACGAGTATCCATTTTTTTTGTGTGAATAATAACCGTAACGTCTCCTCCTTTCTTTTTTTTTTTCAGAAATTTCCCACCGAATTTCGTTGAAGATTTCCTTAAACTGCATAATAAATATCGAGCTATTCACAATTCCCCTCCGTTAAAAATCGACGACGAGGTATACACGGGTTTCCTCTTATTTCCTCGAGAAATATTCGTCTCGCAACGCTTTAAACGGGCTTGGTTTCGTTGAAATGAAATATTGAACACCGTCCGTTTTCCCCGCGAAACCGTCATTGTAGATTTTTATTATAAATCCGCGACGAGATTCCGATTCGTAGCGGATAAATTTCAACGAGGTTGAAATGTAAACCGGAATGGAACTCGAGGCGAATATTCCATAATCGTTAACGACTGGAATATTCTTTTCAAGTTGAACGAGTTGGCACAAGAATGGGCGGAGAGACTAGCGAGGAAGGGTATTCTTCAGTACAAATCGGACCCGAAATACGGCGAAAACATATACATATCCCCGTGGAGGAATTTGCCTTACGATATCAAACCGAAGGATCCATTGGAATCTTGGTTGGTTAAATTTATGTATCTCGAACAAGAATTATCTTTTTCTTTTTTTTTTTTTTTCTTTTTCTAAATTTACGACGATGGTTAAATCGAAATGGGTAACGATTTAATCTAGGTATCGAGAGGGTGATTACTACAAATATGGAGATGACGATGCAAAAGGTTTGAACGGTGTGTGCAACTTTACTCAACTGGTATGGAAGAACACGCAATTGATAGGACTTGGGATATCCATCGCTATCAACGGGGCATTTTACTTCGTTTGCTTTTATTATCCCTGTGGCAACATCGTAGGCCAATTCAAGGAAAACGTATTACCACCGATCAAGGTATATTTTTAACGTTTCAACGTATATTTTCAATTTCACCCAGATATCATATTTTACTTTTTTTCCTTTAAAATTTAATTCGACTCACGATTTTCTTTTTCTCTTTCTTTCTTTTTGTTTTTTCTTTTTTCTCCAAACGTTCGATCACGAAGATTTTCGATCGAAATTAGGAAGAAAATATGGAAGAAAAGAAGAATCGCAAATCGATGAAATCACGGTGTTCGCGATGTAGGGGAGGGAACGAAAGTGACACGTAGGAAAAACGTAGGGGAGGAATTTTTTAGCCGGGCAGGGCAAATCGAATCGTGAATCGTCTCCAAGAACTTTTTGATTGGACGATCTCGAATTTCAGGCACGAATGCTCTTTCCTTCTTTTTTTCTGCCCCCCTCCTTCCAAAGAGCAATATCCACGAGCTGTCGATACCCGATCGTAAACTCTCCTCTGTCTCAAAGACGATCGAGGCAACCGAGTTTATTCGCTAGACGCTGGAGATAGACGCGAATCATTCCCGGGGCTTAGCGTTTTTTGGAGACAATTCGGGGATTTCCATCCCTCCAATTTCGTTCCCTCCCAATCCCTTCGAATTCTTAATAGAGAGCAACTCGATCCACGAGTCTACTCTGCTCGAATCTGTTTTTAATCCCCATCGACGATGATCGCGGAGATTATTACACCTCGGTTCGGATTGCCGTTTAATCCTCGAGAGGGTTTTTAATCGGCGGGAGAGTCGGGAAATTAGAAGAAACGAACGAAAGGCGAGGAATAGTCCAACCGTGAAATCCGCGTTTTCTTCTTGATAAGTCGATATTTCCACGTCCACTTCCCCCCTCCTTTTCGTTTTACACCTAAAAGATAAGAGCTCGTTCCCGAACACATCGAAAATAGATTTTCATCACAGATGAAAACGAATCGTTTTTAATCTCGAGCCGTTTTTTCCCCTTTCGAGATTTTCTTGATTTCGAGAAAGAAACGGCGAAATCAGGACCAGATCCTCGCTTACCTGGGAATTGATGCGCGTTATTTCACGCCTCAGGATGTCCATGTGAGCGTCCTTGCACTCGGGGCAACATTTTTTCTCGCAGTGGACGCAGAGGCTGCAGTAGCTTTTCTCGGAGCAAACGCCGCAACGTTCCATCGTCTGGCCGCTGGTCGGGTCCGGCAACTCTCCTGTGATCTCGATGTGCAGCTCCAGGAATCGTTGCAGGGTAACGTTGGTCGGGAACGCTTGAACACCCTACGCGATATTAACACACGAGAACGGGTTAACAAGACAACTCCTCCCCCTCTCTTTTAATCGAATAATCATGATTCTCCTTCGGAAACGGAAAGAACGAAAGAAATTCCAAACGGCAGGGACTTTGATCTCGGGGCGCGTGCACGGCTTTTACCTGAAATTGAATTTCATAGAAGGAGAGAGAGAGAGAGAGAGAGAGANAGAGAGAGAGAGAGAGAGAGAGAGAGAGAGAGAGAGAGAGAGAGAGAGAGAGGGGTCGTTTCCAATTGCATTCCTCCGTTTCAACCCTCTTCCTTCCTTCTTTCCTTCCTTCCTTCCTTTTTCCCCTTCTCTCCTTCCCTTCTCCCCCCAACCTTTATCCAACGTTTGTCGTTCGCGTCGCCGCTTTTAATTAAGGACAACCGAGTTACGTTTGATGTCGAATCGTCGGCCCACGCTTTTTTTTACACCGATACACGAGGATAGGAAGACAAATGGTTTGCGTCGAGAGGCGTCGTTGGAGAAACTGTGCGAAATTTTTATCCAATTTAACGAGGGATCGCAACGTGCAGATCCGTCGTTGAATAAAGACGAGGCCACGCGAATTGGATTGGAAATCTTTTCGTTTATTTTATTTAATTTTATACATTTTTTTTATTATTTCAGAGATCATCGCTGATTTTTTTTTTCCTTTCATGAATTTGAATACGTCTTTTTTCTTTGTTTCTTTTTTTTTTTTTTTTCCCCGATTCTGCGACGAAACCGCTCGACGCCGCTCGACGAATTTTTTTTTTTTTTTTTAATACGAAGAAATTGGAAAAAAGGGAAGATCCGGATTGAATATCTCACCTGGTAGGGTATACGATGCTCCGCACGGCATTCCGGGCATTTCACCTGTCGACGCACGTAGTCAACGAGGCCATCCATACACGGTTCCATGCAGAAGCTGTGCTGACATGGCAATAACTTGGGGTTCCTGTACCGGTCCAGGCATATCGCGCACGTTAGCAGTTGTTCGAACTGCTCCATGCCTGAGGGAGCATGAAAAAAAGAGAAAAGAAAAACGAGTTTTATTCCGAGTTACCTCTTGTCGTACCTCCTCTCTCGTTAAAAATCCTCATCTCGTTAAATGTACACGTGTAAAACGAGTACGGGTGATCCTCGTTATTATATCAAAAAAGGGAGACTCGAGTTTTAGTCACAGGTTTCGACCAATTTCCCCGCAAAAGAAAAAAAAATCCCTTGCGCCACTCCTCGAAATACAAAGTCTCATCCTCCGTCACAGCTAATAAATAGTTCAAACGGTGTAATTCACGGCCTGTTGCAATTCGAGATCTCCATTGTGCCAAGTCGTTATTCATCGTGTCGCGCCCCAGACCGATATTACATTCACTCCGACAAATATTTTTCTTCTTCTTCTTCTTCTTCTTCTTCTTCTTCTTCTTCTCGATTCGACCAGCATCTGGAGCTCGGCTTAAGGAAGACCCACCCCTCTCCCCTAACCAATTTCCTTTCACCCTTCCATCTCTAATCAAATTCCTCGACGTTTAGGTCTCTCGCGTTTTTTCTACCCCTCCTCTCCCCTTAATTCGTCGCGGCCAACGAGACAATGTCAAGTTCTTTCAGTGTCGTTCGCCTCTTCTATTTCGAGACACGATGGGTATGCATCATCCAAGTTGTCGCCCGAGGGAACAACTTGGGCGTCCCTGTCAACTTTTACGAATCGGCCTGAAATCGGCCTCGATCCTGCAATTGGATCCGCTTGGCACCGAACCCACCATTTCGTGTAAACCGGGATCGTTACAAAATTGCCTCGATCGATTTACGGCCTCGAGGGATCGTGGACTCGAAAGAAGCCAAATTAACGAATCCCCTCGCCCCTCCCTTCTGATCGATGGAAGATACGAATGATTTCGGAACGATTTCATTTTGCGAAAACGTAAACGAAACCTCGAGCCAAGCAAAATAACGCAGATATGTATCATCCAGTGTTCGTTCACAGTGACACTCGTCCGTCCATTAAACTTCGTTCGAAATATCGATTCGAATGGATCTCTTGTTTTCATGGACGACCATCACTCGCTCGTTTAGAGAAGATAATATTCGATCTGGCTTGTCCTCCGATCATGCGAGGAAGAAGCATCCGACGAAACGCGGACGGGGTTAAATTTAAAATCGTGGAAGCATCGAAGTATTATTCGAAAGCGTTCGGTTCGAAGGCGCGTAGCCGACCATCGGAGCCAAATCCCATTCCGCGTTCTTTCGCAACGTCGAAGATACTCGTGGTTAAACGTGGAAGGCCGTGCCAAGGACCGACCCAAAGCCCTCTCTCTTTCGCGAAACTGCTCACCACGAAACAGAGGCGGGCCGTACATTAGAAAGCGTTGTTACACTTAGACGAACCACTTGTTGATCTTAAAAGCGAATTGCAACGAGGGGGTGCAACAGGCGGGTAGCGCTGTGTCGTATTAGCAACTTTCCCGATGGAACGAGGGTGAGCAAGGAGCGGGGGGTTAATCCTGACACGCTTAGCCGCGGAAGCCTCGACGACTTAGCTTCGGCTTCCACGAATTTCTGTCTATTTTGACGCTAGTTGTTACCTTCGCACGTTACGATGAAACTTCTCGCACGTTCTCTACCCCCTCGTACTTTTCCTCGAGAAAATGATGAGATCTGATTCGACTCGTTGTTTCACAGCGGACGTCTCCTCGATCGGTTCGAATCCGAAGCGAAAAATGATATTTTTGGCAATCGCGTTTGTTCGACGAAGAAGCAACGAGGCATCGTTGTGCGCGTGGCTCACGGGAAAATTCGGTGAAAAATACGAGGAGTTGCGTGGGGGTGGAACAAAGAATGAGCGAGTACTTGCGCGTATATTCGAAGATATCCGTTGCCGAATCGTTCTGTCGTCTCCCTCTCTCGTTAGAGAGATTCGTGGCTCGACATTCTTTCTTTCTTTTCTTCTTTTTCTCTTTTTTTGGGGAAGGAGGGGAGGAATAACGGGAGAGCAAAGGAGAGATTTTCCACTCTGCTCTTGATGACTCGTCGAGAAAATGACTCGCACAGAGGTGGCACGTGGCACCGCGTTATTATTATTTTCGCGCCAAGCGAGAATCAAATGCGGCGTCACGAGCTGATTCAGCCTTTTCCTTTGTCTACTTCGAAACCGATGTGAAATTGTGGGCGTCGTTTCAACGAGTCACGATCCAAATGCTCATTTACTTGGTATTCATATTTTGTTTGGCTCGATGCATCGAACACGTGAAACGGGATATTTCTGTTTTATTATCGCGGTGATTGGTGCGTGGTTTGTTTTGTTGTTTGTCAATTGGGATTTTCTCAAATTCTTTCGAAATCGAAAGCTAACTTGGTCCGATTCAAGTTTTTCTTTATTCGTCAGCTAAAAACGTTCATCGGTATATGTACGAAAATTCAATTGCTCTTTTTTCAAAAAAATTATTCTTCCTCTGACTAGTCTATTCTCGTCGGAAACACTTCTTTAAATAACGGAGCAATAACAGAAGCTCGGATCAACGGTATAGAGTTTACTTGGAACATACGTACCCAGAGAATTATACGGTAAACTCTCTCCTTCTTCCTACGAAGTTTCAAAGCGTCGGCATAAAATAAATCCGAGTACTCCTCTCCTCGTCGAACGATAAAAACGGAGGGATGCAGGGAGGAGGTGAGGAGGAATAAAGGAAAAAAGAAAAGAAAAGAAAAGGAAAGGAAAAAAAAAAAATGAAAATCCCTATTATCGACGAAACTCCGCGTCGCCTTCTTCGCCGAAGAAGAAACTTTCGCCTCGAAAGTTTTTCCCTTCTTTCCTCGAACGAAGAAAACTTTAAAAAACGTGCACAAAATGCCGTATTCACACGCGACACACTCGCGAGCTACTCTCCCATCGATCCATTCATGAACACTCGCCGCTATTCCCTCGAAACCGTAGGCGTCGGCGCGAAAGAAAGAAAGAAAGAGAAAAAGAAAGTGAAAAGAAGTTAAAAAAGAGAACGATTGTAAAAAAATTGGAAAGTCGAAAAGACTAAGACGCGATCTCGGTCCACGAGATACTGACTACGCACACCGTGCTCTCTGGAATCGGTCGGTCCAGGGTACGACCGACACTTTTCGACGTCAGTGGGCAGACTTACGCTAGCGAGCCGGGTTCTATACTTAGACGGAGACCTTCGATTTCCGCCGGTACGTTTTCGACCAAAGATCCACGCAAGAAACACACACCGGCACTTTTAGAATCCACGCACGCGTGCGTGCTCGTTCCTGGACACTGGCGCGTGTTGGAGAAGCGGATTTCGAATTGAGCCATCTTTCGAACGAAATTTCGATTTCGATCGTGAGACGAAGAGAGAGAGAGAGAGAGAGAGAGAGAGAGAGAGGGAGGGAGATTATACGTGCATTTTGCGAGCGAGAGGAGACAAAAGAGGACCTTGACGTAAATTTAAATCGCAAATCTTCGAAAGATCGAAAAATGGATCTTAATAAGATGGAGAATCAATCCGATGACGAGGAATGTTGTATTATGGGTAGGGAAAAGGGTTGATCATCGGTACGGTTCATCATGGTTGTTATTAAATTCTCCCCTAGGCTCGTAGTCAACTGGCGCAGGCCAGAATTCCCTGCTCGGACGTCGTTCACTCTAAATTAGCCGCGACAATACCGGATTTGATTTCTAATTTCCAATTGTCCCGTTTTGTAGCCGGGGGATTGACGAGGGCCGTGTAACGAGCGCCATTTAATAAAGCCTTCTGTTTAACGTCAGCATTAATATGCATTTTGTCGTTTCGACGGAGATCGATGGAAATTCCTATTCAATTTCCTGTCCCCCCTCCGTATCGAAAATCAATAGGGGACGGTGAAAGTGGACCATCGGTTCCTGCCATTGTTATTTTTCCGCGTCTTTAATTATCGTTCCCGATTTAGAAGGTATTCGTACGTATTCGTTCTCTGTTCGTCGCCTCGTGATCTATCATTTATTTATTAATACGTCGACACGTTCGGATAAATTTAAACGGGCGAATTCGCGTCCCGAAGAGCCTCGAAAAATTCGATGTATTCGACGCTGCACATATTTTTTTGCACTGAAATTCTGCGCGAAATATTTTGTTTTTCGAAAATTCAAATTGATTGGAACGAGGATCGATCGGTTCTCTACGTAAATATAATATAAATGTTCTTATATAAATGTATTATTATTATTAATTAATAAATAAGAAGAGAAGATTTTCCCGTAAAATGAAAGACGCGAGCAGAACGAGGCAACGTGTTCTCGACGAGTCGATTACAAATTGCAAGTTAACCCGTTTATCGGAATTAATGTTAAAAAACGTAAGATGGAGGGGATGCACGACGTCACGACGCGAATCGATATCAATTATATTCAATCTGGCTGCACGCCAAGCACCGAGGCCAATATTAAAGGCTAATCCAGATGATCGGATACAGTTGCGCGAGGAAAATTTCAGAGAATTCCCCGATCGACTTCGTCTCGACATCCACGTTTCCACGGGAATCAACACCATTTTATCGTCGATATCCGGCATTTTTTAGTCGACCATAACTTTTTTCTCTCCTTCCGATCTCCATCGATCTTCCTTTAGACCCCCGTAGATTCCTCTTACTTTTCGACATTCGTTACATTCGTTCCATTTAACCCCCACTCCCATTAACATCGTTAACCCAGCACTTGCAACGGGGGAGAAGAGTAAATACGCGTTGTCTCCTCCTCCCTTCCCAAACAAGATAAATTAGAAGTGGAGCAAATGGTTAGGTATCCCTTAGGTGGGACGAAGACATTATTAGGCGACCGGTTACGAGGTTGTTGTGGAGCGCAAAAAAGTTGGCGGTCCAGAAATAGTGGCGTTAGTGGTTTGCCGATCGCGATTCAACGTTCCTATTAGCGTCTAGCATCGGAACGAAGATCCGATGCTAAAGTTAGCAGCCGCGTTTCGCTTCTCCAGCGCTGCGTATTCTCAGGGTGGAGCTCTTAGAATAGCCCCGCCAGCACTGCTCCGCTTTTCTTATCGACCCGAGCCTTTTCTCTCGTCGGCAACACAGCTTTCTACACGGGAATTTACCAGGTGGCTGTTTCGACCAGCCGGCAAAACTCGGTCGGAGGTCGTCGCGTTACGAAGGGGGTCGATAAGCGGGAATTTTCTTACCTAACGGTGGTGCCACTGCCAACACTGGGAACGAACAAAGGGATAAGTTTTATTTAATCGAATCCTTTTTGTGACGAGTTAAAGGAGGGAAGGAATACCCCTATTTTTGCCTGTTATTAACCTTATATTTAACCTTTCTAACTCCTCCTCTTCCGTTCAAATTAATCCTTCCTGAGTGGAAGGATAGGCCCTTCATTGGAAACGGCCAACTTTCGAGGATCTAGAAATCGTGAGATCTCGTGTAAAAGTGTCGGTTAATAATTCATCGTTCCATCAGGTTGGAGGAATATCTACTAGGATCATTAGGAGGGAGCGTAAACGATCGATTGAAGTTGAGAAAAATTGCTCGTGACTCGATAGGAATTTCATACCGATCCGCCGAAGAATTTATGGAACGCCTATGTCAAAGTTGTATGTAACATCGCGAACCAGACGCGATACCTTCGTTGTATCATCGGTCGAGAAAACGCGTTTAAAAAATCATTGCATCCTCCCCCTTTTTTTTATCGAACCCATAGTATTTTATATACATAATCGTGTCGAGATACGATACGTTCGAATTCGATCGACACGTACGCGATTCCTATTTCCTTATCGGATTCGAATCGAAAACGTCCGTTTCCGTTTATACGTTCGATCGCACATTTCGCTCGAATTGAAATCGATTTTCTTTCCCGCGTTACAAGCGTGTTTTATCCGCAAGCATCCCGATTCCAAGATCTAAATATGAGTTGATTATGGATCGTTAAATATTCGAGCATGGAGGGATCGACTCGAATCTATTTAACAAAACTACGTCTATTTATCAGCATCGACGAGCCATTGTTCACGAACCATACGTTTTAACCAGCCTCCCTTCGTTATATCGATTTCTCTCGACGAAAGAGAAAGAGAGAGAGAGAGAGAGAAAGAGAAAAAATTCTCTACACGACTCGTATTTTGTTGCCCTTTCCCAGCTTTCTAATTGACAAATGCCCGGCTCGAATGTAGTAGTCCCTATCCAGGATAAATCTATATGAATTTTTCCACTGTCGAAAGTAGCAGAGGCTGAAAGTACTTTCGCCACCAGCTTTAGCCCTTACCCTCTTCCTTCCCTACCTTTTCCCCCCACCGTATTTTCTCGGCTTTTCTTATACTTTCTCGCTATTTTTCCTTTCCTTCGTCGTACTCGATCCCCCCTTGCTTTATCTCGCTCGTCTCATTCAATTTCCGCGTTAACGGGGAACCATTACTCATCTTTTACGTATTTCCCTCCATTCTCATCGACCCGTTGATCATTCGACAATTTTCTATCGTCTTCCGCGGATAAGTTGATCCACGGCTTCTCCATTTCTTTCTTCTCCTCTCGTTTCGTTATTATTTATACACGCACCCTCTTAAACTCTCATTTCCGTGAATTCATCCAATCTTAAAGTTGCACGATCGTTACGATAAGGATACACGGTACGTTGCTAAACTTCTTTTACCAAAGTTAATGTTTAAAGTTAACGAAAGAAATGGGGGAGGAGGCGCGCATCGTCATTGTATAAAATTGCACGGAGGATGCACGGAAGGACAGTCGGTCACGAACTCCATCGTATAATTCGAGTCCCATAATTGCGTGATTGGAAAGTTTTCGGCCACAATTCGTTCCCGCAATTGCTATCTTTTCACGAGGAATTTCGTTCGAATAATAACAGTGTCCACCTTTTTTTCTCCCCATTCTCTCTTTCCTCGCCAAGGGGCAGTTTCCATTGCGAGTCGAAACAAGGTTTCACAGTGAATTTCGACCTCCCCCCTTCTCCCCTGAAATGTTTTTTCAGTAATTCGAATCGAAATTCCGCTAGATAAAGAGGGAGAGAAAGAGAGAGAGGACAGCGGATGCTGGAGGGGATATAAATGGGCCCCGCAATTTTTCACCAAAGGAAAAGATAAACACGAGTTACTACGCGCCGTTTGCTTTTCTTCTTCAATCGTGCGAATCCATCGAGGGCTTGGGACGGTTAGAAGTAAGAAAGTTTTCTTCTCGGTGGCTTCTCTTTAGCCTTCTTTTTTACCCTGGGCAGAGACCTGAAACGCCAACCGGCGATGAATCGTCCACGATTTTCGAGGCGGTGCATTATTATTGCGCCACGATTGTACGCTCGAGAAATGTTTTATTCGTGATGTTTTGGCGAGAATCGTACTACTTTCTCAACGTGTCCCACGTTCAAGAGAAACGCTTTCGATTCGGGGAAAGATTTCGTCGCGAAATCTTTTCTTCTCCAATTTTATCTCGCGTGTATTATATTTATCGAGACGATATGTGTCGAAGATGTCTTCTACGGGAACGAGCAATCGTAGAGAAGCGTCTAATCTGTCCATGGATCATCGCACGGTGATTTTTCCTTCTTTCTTTTTCCTGTCGTTCCACTCGAAAAGTGGAAGCAACGAGATGCTGGAGTTTTACGACGAGAGTATCAAGAAGAGAAAACAATGTTGAGGGGAAAAAGATATGGCATAATCGAGAATTAATTTGGTATCGCGTTACCATCGAGAGAGAAGGCAGGGTTGATGTCTCGTCCAAAGTTAATCCCATATGTAGAATATCCTTCTCCTCGATCACGATGGAATTTTCTTTTCATTATTTCTCCCGAGTCGTTCGAACGAACAACTTGGAAATATTTTCATCATAGTTTTAGTATTTCGACCGTAGTCATTCGTCCTATAAAAAGGATGAAATTTGACAAAAGCATCCGCGACGAAACAATGTTCGAACAAAAGCAATAGCAATAACGTTGATTTACGTATTCGGTTGGATAATTTTTTTCGAACTTTCCTCATGGCAAACCTCCATGTTGTTACAGTAAGAGCGACTACCTCTCGTTTTTTCTCTCCCTTTCTCTCCTCATCGTTCTCTCCCTTTCCCTTCTTTTTCTTCCTTTTTTTTCCCCCTTTCATTTTTTTCTCCACCCTCGCCACCTCGTTTGATAACGGAGGGTCGGGCAATATTTTAAACAACGTCACATCGTTTCGCCCGTCAGCGTCGCGGAATCGTGGCATTTAATATAAAAATCCTGCTCTCTTTCTGTCTCTATTCCCTCCCTCCTTTCCCTCCTACCCTTCTTTTCGCTCCTTTTCCCTCGAACGTTTTCTTTTTTTTTTTTCTCTCTGTTTTCCTTCCCTTCATTCTTTCGCGGAAATCATCCCTCGTGGCCACGACCGTGGAAAGAGAAAGAAAAAGGAAAGGAAAGAAAAAAAAAAAAATCTAGCTATCGCTGTAGGACGATGGTGGCGCGCGATACGAGAAGGAAGATTTGCGAGCGCCCCTGGCCGCACGACGATCGCAATGGCGCAATAACAAAACAAAGGAGATTTAAGGGGTTGTTTGCCGGCTTTGTTTATCGCGTTACAGCTCCCCTTCTTCCGTTTGCACTTTCTTCCCCGGAGAGGGCCCGAATAAATAGGAGTAAAAATCGCGTTGGAAGAATCGCGGCGAGGATGTTTGCGCTCGGACAATGATAATTTCGAAACCTTACCTAGGGCCGAGAGGGGTTCGTTAAGGGAGCATTCGTAATGGAGTAATTAGAATTCACGTCAGGTCCCGCTTAATATTTCACCACTCTCTCCCGTGTTTCTGATTCAAACAGCCCGATTTATCTAAGTTTTCCGGGCGAAGCAACCGTTTTAGTTGAAAAATTTATTACGTTTCTCCTATAGGTAAAGGGTGGGGAACGAGACTATGTTTCAAGCCACGCCGAGTCCCCCCCTTCTCCTTGTTCCCTGGACTGTTATCCAGGAGGAGAGAGAAAGAGAGAGAGGAAAAGGAGAGATAAAGAGAGAGAGAGAGAGAGAGAAATAGAGAAATTCGATAAATTATCGCGTAACCTAGTTTTTTTTTTTTTTTTTTTTACGACGTTATCCTTAATCGACAGTCGGCGTAAATTACGACCGATCAAACCTTGAACGACACAGATTTCGTTTATCCGCGAATCTTTACCCTCTCTCCCTCTCATTTCTCTCCCTCTCCCCTCCCCCACTCCCTCATTTTCGATAAATAGAACTCGCCGCCCCTATCCTCGAATGTTTAATTACGAGATGTTCCAATATTGACGCTCGTTCGAACGTAGCCGATGTCGATGAGTTTCCAACAATGGGATCTTATAACTTCCGCGTATAATTTCCGCGAAAATCATCGTGAGCTCGAACTTGAAATTTCAGACAATGAGGGGGACAAAAGTTGGTGAACGATGTTCCGCCTGTGCTCGGATTCCCTACCTGCGCGTATAATCTACAAACCGTCCTTTGTATTCTTGTATTCGTGCATCAACGTTGAACGCACGATGAACGTTGATGATGAAACTCGATAAAAACTGATTTATTCTCTTTTTCTTTTTCTTTTTCTTTTTCTTTTTTTTTTTTGTAAACGCGTAATTATCCACGAATCAACATTTGGAAAACGAGGATGGTCGATTGATACAAGAAACGGAGGGGGGATTCAATTAATGTCACGACGGACCAGCTCGAGAAGTCAATTAAAAATTTCTCGAGACTCCGCGATTCCGTGTTCCCCTTTCGAAGAAGAAGTTTTGAATGGATTCTTAATTGGATTATATGACGGATAGTTAATTAATTTCGCGGCGGTGGAAGCCACGGTTCGTGAAATGCACTCGATTAATATCGAACCGTTCTCGGTTATAAAACGGTTTATCCCGAAGCTCCCGTTCTTCTTTGCAATTCTAATATTTCTCTTCCATCGTCCGTTAATTACTCGTTGTAGTAAGTAAGTATTTCATTCGGGGAAAGGAGGAAAGGAGGAAAGGAAGGCGAGGCGAGACGGGCGAATGGGTTGAACGCGGTTGACGATCGATCGCGACGGGCGGATTTTTAAATTTTCGACTCGTTTCGTCGTTCCCTCTCTCGTCGCGAATCCACCTCTTGCCGCGCCTATTTCTTCCTCCACTTTCGTCGAAACTTACTTAGATCACGATTTATATTTTTCGAGCAGCTTCGTATATTTATTACCGGCGGGGCAGTTTTTCAATTAATTCGACGACGGCTATTGTCCGGGAACGGTCTTTATTCGGAGGGAAGTGGGTCGTGGGTGGGGCGGGGCGACAATACGCCACTGCCAGAATCAGAACTATGCCGAGTCGAACGAAGAGATAATCGTCGTGCTTCGCATTGTTAATCTTAATTAACGCCTCGGCGTACGGACGAGGTACGCACAATATCGTAAGAAGTTGCCGCCGCCGTTTTATACGAACGAAATTGCGCAGGGACGGGGGCAGGGACAGGGAAACTCGAAGTTAATTGGACGGAGGCCACCTCGAAGGCTCGAGACAGAGAGATTCTCTCTCGAATAAAATGGGATCTTTTTCTTTTTTTTCGGTCGGGATCGAGGAGGAAGGAGGAGGGGAAAGGGGGTCTGGGACAATAACCGTGGACAAAGACCGTTGCTTCTCGCCATTTTCTATGCTCCACGCTCTTTTGTTTTCATCCATTCGCTTTACCTTTAAAGTGACCCTTTCTTCATTAACGATGCGCGATCGATCCCGATAGTTGAGAGAATCCTTGACGGAAGCTGGATTAAAAGAATGGGACAGCAATTTTCTCGAATAATAATAATGACAATAATAACAACGTTTCGTTGTTTCGCGCGGAAATATCGGAAGGAACGTTCATCGAAGCGAGGACGATGCGAATTCGTCTTCTTCTTCAGTTCCCTCCCTCCCCCACTCAACTTCTTCTTCTTCCGTCTCTTCAACCCCTTCTCTCGAGAAAGTTGTTACACAGCTATAGCGGTTTTCGTTATTGCTAATGCAAGAGCTCGAACATCGGCCCGTTTTAGACAGATTTGAATAATGCATAAAGGATCGTCCCCCCCCCCGCTATCGTTCTATAAAATTATTCAGAAGAGCAGTCTGTTTCGCTTTTGCCGCTTATTATTGCGGAATATAATTAAACGTCGTTTTCTTAAACAACTTTATTATTCGAGCAAATCGAAAATCAACTAAATACGATTTATCTCTCCCTTTCCCTCCCTCCCTCCTTCCTTCCCCCCTTCTCCAAGAGAATTCCGATTTTTCCCCGGTTTTCATCGCACACCTCCACGTTGAAAAATTCGCTCCACAGAGTTGCGAGTTGCAATATTAATTCACCTCAAACTTCCCCTAGATTGCGTCGCTTTATTTATTTTAATTTACATCTCTCCGCCATCTTGTTCCTCCCCTCAATGCTTCTCCCATTCAAACGTCGTATCGATGCATTAATATACATGTTTGCCAATAAATTATCGAGGAACGTTCCTCCTCCCCTCCCATTGCGAAAGTATCGGCCGAAGGAGGGGGAGGGCTTCCTCCTCGCCGAGAGATAATTGCCGATATATAATAGCGCATTCGTGTAACGGGATATCGCTTGTATCTCGCTATTGCTCGCGTTGTTTCATGGGATTTCGCAATGAGGACGAGCTTTGTTCCCGATCGATTCATTCAACTTTGAAAAGTTCGAAACGAGGGGGGCAAGAGGAGGTGCAGGGGAAGAGAGAGAGAGAGAGAGAGAAATGGGATTCCCCTCGGCACGTTAAGCCGACTTGCATTCAGAGCTTCCTTCGCGAAGCACGCGACTCGTTCAAAGGGTGGTGTATTCCCCACGAAGGGAGCGTGGTCCGTATAGAAATAATAAGAGGGGCAGCCCCCCCTCTAAAATTCTTTGAAAGAAAGTCGCGCGTTAAGTGAAGGCACGCTTTGTAGCCGAAGCGACGCTCTTATTATTCCGAAGCATTTCTATGAAAACTCTCGGTGGTAACCGAGGGGGTGTGGGATGTGCGAGTTTTTAAAGAATAATGGCGGATGGATGCAACACAGGGAGGGGGCAGGCGAGTGGAGGAGATCTTAGTCTTGGCCGTTGAACGTTGAACGCTTTGCCACGCTTGTGGAAAATAAGAGAAGGAAAAAAAGGGAAGAAAAGTGCGTTGGAAGGAGAGGCGCAAACGCGTCATCCAACGCACCAAGGGATGATTATATCCGCGTTTTACGTCACGCCCTTAACGCCGTAACTCTCTCCTTAAACGCACCGCGCGTTGAAATATCGATCTTCCACTTTTCCATCCGCGCGGAATGTTACCAGCTTTTGTATTCACCTCTCGCGAAATTTCGAACATTAGCTCCGGGAGAAGATTCTTACATCCACCATCGTCTCGTGGATATAAGCTTGGGATGTTTTTTTTCCTTTTTTTTTTATCCAAACTTTATGCGTCGATAGTTGAACAACTTGATCGTTTTCGAGAAAGAAACGAGCTCTCTTTAAGAAGGGAAGGAAAATTAAGTTTGGAGAGAGAAGAATCGAGTAGAGTGGAAAACGCGCAATCAGTCGCGTTATTCGTCCGTTTCCCTTTTTCATGGATATTTTCTCTCTCTCTCTCTCTCTCTTTCTCGATTTTCTAATGGTTCGAAAGATTCGTTTCGGAACGATTTCGAAATTCGTTGTAACTCGCCAAATCGCCTTCTTTCCATCTCGATACGAGCCGATATAGTTATATTATATTTCCCTCTCCTCCCCCTATGCGGTTAATCAATTAAATCTATTATCCTGAATTTACCCAATTCAGCCCTTGTACTAATTGGCGATTAACCAGTGGTTCCAGAAGTGGAATGAAGGCGTATATCGATATACGAGTACGAGGCTCGCTTTCTCGCGAATATTCTCCCTGCATGCATGATTTGCATGGGAATCGGAAGAATGCAGTAGCCTTGAAAGGAATCGAGGGAAGAACGTCATAAATCGAAGACGGATCCTCCTTCTTCTTAATTTCCTTTTCAATCCTTTTCGCTAATCCTCGGCAAAGAAAAAAAAAAAATAAAAGTAGGGTATCGTGTCAGATCGAGAAGAAACGGTATCCTCGGAATTTTTCGTTATTTCGAATGTATCTTTTTTTTTTTTTCCCCCTCCTTTATCATCGATTTATCGTAGCTGCTCGAGAAGGGGGGAGGGATGAGAAGAGCAGAGTAATTCAGAAGAAAAAAAAGAATCGAGACGGGTACGCGATATAAGCGAGCTTCTTCGCTAACGATCGTGACCCTATCATTAGTTGCATCGAGTTGCAACGTGAACTTAGCCTCGGGCGATTCGTTACAGTGCTTGTCCGCGATCCAATACCTGGAAACGGATGAATCCTAACACCCAGGATAATCGTTGAAATTTTAGGAACGCAACGGCGATTTGCGTGTCCTCCGATACAATTCTCATCGATCGATTTCACCTCCACTCGCGATTATGTTGTTTAACACATTCGACACAAGGAAACGCGGTTTAACAACGGTATATTCGAGGTTTTAAAAAGATCTCTCTCCCTCTCTCGAGTCTCGATTGCAGGGAAGATGGTTTCCAAATGTAAAACGGAAGTCCTCTATTTAATTTGAAATTTAAAAATGTTCAAATTCGAGTCCTCGAACGAGGAGTAAATTTAAATTTTTAAATCCAAGTTGAATTTAAATTTTTCAACAACGGTCGAATTCTTTTGAAATTTAAATTCGAATTGGAGGCGAGTCACAGGGGTCCCATTGCGCGAAAGCCAATTGGCGCAACACGTTCCCGACTCTAAATCTGTGCCCAAACGGATAACGGATACAGGGCTAGTTTTAAATCGGCCAGCCCGCCCAAAATTGGATCACTCCACGCGCTACGAAGGTGGACACGAGAGGATAAGCTCTCGCAGCATTCGCCCTTTTTAATGCTCTTTTAACGCTCTTTGCTTCTTGTCCCTTCTTCCCTCCCCTCTTCTTTTCCTCCTCTCCTCTTCTCTCGCACGCGCGTGAGAGCACCGCAAAAGCATCGTTTCGGGGGAGGGGTTGGAACTGGGCTGAAAAGGGTGCACCTCGTGGACTAACGAGGTGTAGCCAGCCACGTAATAAATGTCGCGCGAGAAAGAAAGTACGTACAACTTTTCATCTCGCAGAAAAATCTGGATAATCCAAGCCGAGATATTATTTAGAAACGAATATAATTCGGCTTTTCCTTTGCCGAATACGTTTTCATTTCAGCTTTTTCGTTCTTCTTTTTTTTTTTTTTTTTTCCCTCCCTTCTTTTGCTTTTAACACAGACATCATACCGTAATTACCGCGTTGCATCGTTATTTTTTTAACGTTGTATCGTGCCAATTTATTTATCGATCGGGAACGGTACACAAGTGATTACGTTTAATTATTTCTTCGATTGAAATAATTAATTTTCATTCATGATATAGAGAGAAGAACGAAATGCATCGAGTTAATTAAACGGATACGAACGAACAATGAATACGAAACCGAGTGATTAAATAGAGAAGAATGATAAGGGCAACGTGTCGATAGTGAGGGAACGAGAGGGCACGTTCGGTTCGTGCAATTTCGAGTATCGATGATTGCGTCATGAAAGGGAAGAAAAAAAAAAAAAAAGAAAAAAGGAAAAAAAAAGAAAAAGAGAAAGATTGCTGAAAAATCATCGTTTTTTTCTATTTCGGTCGCATAATTGGGTCCCGTTCTCGACGTAAAAAATTGTTCGCGTACGTACGCGAAAAAATTTTCATTGAAATTGATAATAAATTTTTAAATTCATAACAGACGAGGAAATTTCTATTTCGCTCGCCGTCGAACGAGTCGTGTTTATTATTAAATTAAATCCATAACAATACATTATCGAATATTACGCGAAATATTATTAATCTCACTCGGTCGAGCTCTGTTTATCAACACCGATTTAGATATAATTCTATTATCCCCTCCTTCCTTCGAAACGAAAGTCATAATATTTACGCGATTCTAACGGCGTAGTCGTTTTCAGTATTCAGATTTCCATCGCGAACGAAACAGCACGTTCTCTCTCCCGGAAAGAGAGAGAGAGAGAGCGTAAAAGGAACGAAGAAAATTTGAAATCTGACCGATTTTTTCGCGACCTCTCGTCTCGCGCGTTCGTGCATTCTTCCCTGTGGATTTATTACCGCTTCCTTTCCATTTTCGCGATTCTCTCGATCGGTTGAAAAATCTCACAAATTGGGTAGGATAGAGCCGAACAAGAGATGGACGATCGAACCTGTCGTCGGAAAAAGAATCCTCGGCTCGAGTAAAAGCCGACACGAGACACGAGAATAAAGATTTCGACGGGGAAGGTTTCGTTTGTTAAACGAATTTCTCAAATTCTGGGATTCTTTAACAATTTAAATGAGACGAAATTTGATTTAACATTCGATTTGTCGAACACATACTTGTCTCCGATGACGATGACGACGACGGTCAAAAGGAAACGCTCGAAAATTATTTCTCGTCTCCCCTTCGTAAAGAGATTTACGGAAATACGCACGCTTCTATCGAACGTGAATTAATATTCAAAGTGATTATATTTCCAAGTTTCGTAAGTTTTCGTTTCGATCCACTTCCTCGAGCAAGAAAATTAAATGGAAAACGAATTTTTCACGCGGTCCCACGGAAATATTATGGTCGGGAGAGGAAGTCGTCGAAGATTCATCGGAACCGGAGTGTTTTCCTTGATGAAAAATGGATTTTCATCTGTACGAATGCGTCGCACATGTCCACCGTCCGTAGCACCGAATACAAGGAATCTATTTTTCTTCCTCGAATCGACTTTTGCTCCGCCATCCCCCTCTTTTTTGTCGGGTGGAAGTGGAGGGAGGGAAGGATGATTTACAACCAAGAAATCGAAATGCGACGTAACATTTGACGAACGTCCATTATCCTTTGTTAATATTTCAACTTTATTAAATTGAACGTAATAAACTCGAATTCTTAGAGGGAATTAACGGAGCTGGAAATTTAATCCGGCGATACATCAATATATACCGATTGATCAAATATATCGTCGAATATATTCCGAATTACACTGGGTATCTTAAAACTGGGGATCACGAAAAATTTGTTTAAATCGTCGGAGTAAGTAAGCGCCTTCTAATGGACAGCAGCCGATTAAAAACTTTGATACGAGAATCGAGGATGATCGTGATCGGTATTCGTGGAAAATAATAATTCATGCAATTTCCCTCGTGGAAAAGGCATGGGATAACGGGAAAGGAAACGAAATGGGGAGCGAGAGGAGGGTGATATCGGAGGATCGGTGGCGCGTGGAAACTTAATTCGAAGGATAATTCAAACGCAGGGGGAATTTATTTTCGCCGGTACACCGATCATACGTGACTTTTGATGGATCGGTTCGATTATCAACAGTTCGGAACGTTCATTCTTATCGGGGATTGGCTTTATATAAAGCGGACTGGGTCACGGGGTAACGAATGTACGTACACGTGTAACGAATGTTTAAATTCGAATCGTAGATTCCCCTCGGCCGGATGACGTTTGTCTTTGAAACACCCTCTCGGTGAATTTATACTCTGTACGCTCTGCTGAATTTCCCGCGACGGAAACGAAGCCAGTTTTTCCATCGGATCGATCGATCGACGTTAAGCGTTCGAGCAAATAAGTTTAAATCGGTTGTCTTTAAATTTTTCTTTCATTCCTTTTCTTTTTTTTTTTTTCTCCCGTGTAAGAAGAAGGGACGAATCAGGGGTGGGTAGAATCCAGGGTAGAAACGAGGGGTTGAACCGAGAAAAAGAAAAAAGGGAGAATTAATTAGTAAAACGGGAAACGGTGGCACGTTTAAACGGGGAGCTAATTTGGGGGAGGGATAAGTTTGCTCGAAACGCAACCTTTCGCTTTCTTTTTTTTTTTTTTGGTCAGCTGTTTCGTTAATGGCAACTTTCAAATTCAACTCTCGAAAACCATAAATTTCTCCATAGTTTTTTTTTTTTTTCCTTCTCTAGTTCCTCCCTCCTTCTCGCTTCCTCCTTTCCTTCTCCTCTTTATTCCCTTTACTTCTTTTTACGTTTACGCCCCGATGGCAAAACAAAAATTGTTCCGCTAACTTGGCGACCCAGCCAAAGTTTTTTCTCCACTACTACGCTCGAAACTGCGCACGAAACTCGTTGATTCATTAAGCGACGAGCACCACCGTGAAAATCAATTTTTTGGTACACCTTGGTTGGACTTTTTTCACGGGTGTCAAGTTACGTAGCAAGTTCGCTGAAAATTACAGTTTTTCGCGATGAAGGGATTTAAATGTACGACCCTGCTATGAAAAGAAGTAATTAGAGCTATTTCGTTTCGCCGAGCTTCTCGTTTCGAAAAGAGAAAGAAGAAGATTACGGAACGAAAGAAAATTAATTAGCACGTTTCCTGCTATCGAATAGCCGTCCTGATAAATGAAAGAAAACGAAAATATTATATACTTGTCTCGATTTGGAATTAGAAAACCGTAACTCTGTGTTTTATCCGTAGTTTCCTTCAATTTTGGGGGGGCGAAAATTTTTAAAATTTTTCGAAATTCAAAATTGATATCAAGAAAGAAGAATCTTGATAATTGTCAACGACGCGCGTCTTTTAAATAAATAATGCGCGAGCCGTCTCGCTTTCCACTCTCGTCGAGCGAAAACTCGAAACAAAGAAAGCTGTGCAAGCGTGGCAATAGTATCGAAAATCGATATTCACGCTCGAAACTTGTAACTGTACGATGATTTCTCAAATTGCGGGGGCGGTGGTTGTAACGTGCAGATTAATCAAGCGGGTCGGAACTTGGGGGTGAAATGTTATTTCAGCGGAAAAAGCATCGAACAGAATGGTTCGCTTAAACGCGTGGAAAATATTGTCAAGCTCGGTTTTAAACGGATTTATCGGCCGCCACGTTTGAAAGAACGCAAATTTCCTGAACATGAGATAATCGAATCCGTATGAAAAACACCACGTTTTCGCCTTTTTCTATTTTACGCGCCGGCCCAACGACACTTTCCGATAATGTTTTTTTTTCCCGAAAACCGATGCCCGCCATTTCCAATCAGCTGACCGGCTTCACCGTGTTCACTCGAGCCCAACTTTTAACGATATATTTCAAGATAAATCGCGCGCATCCGATCGAAACATTCTCGCATCCTTTTCGTAAAAATTCTCAAACACGAAGGGAAGAAAACGCGTAGGGAAATAATGACTCGATGGCGAAAATTTAATATACCTTCCAAGCCTATCTTGGACGAAGATCGATTCATTCCTTCGCCAGTCCTCGTCTTAATAAAAAAGTCATCGACGAAAAAAGTCAGCTGGTACATCATTATCAAACTTTCCAACGTTTCTTCGATTGAGGAAGGATCCAAACGCGAGATTAGGTCATCAATTATCTCGATAATTTTCTCATCATCGATCATCGGGAGGGGATGAGAATTGGAGCAATATCGTTGAATCTGATATTCGTCGGATTATATATAGACTCCATTTAAAAAATTCTTCATTTTAGTCAAATAAATGTTTTTTCATCCCCTCCCTCCCCCCATTTTTAATTCACAACCATTGGGAAACTGTGGATCGGTCACGAGCGTGAGGAAGAACAAGCGTGAATTACGACGAGTTTAGAGAAATTAGAATTAGGGGGGGGGGCACTCACCTGATGATAGATGGACCGCCTTTCGGCGGCCTGTTCCGGTTGGGGGCCCTCGCTATGGGGGCCCCAAGCGGTACCCACTCGTTCGTTCACCAATATCCGGCGCTTTGACAGCTGGAAATGAAATCACCACGATGTTAAACGATGATCACGTCGCGTGAGCATACGAGGCGAGCAACGATACACCCCTATGGTGAACCATAGGCGCAATCATCCGACACGCGAGAAAATTGGGAAACACAGCGACGTAGTATTCTTCCTCTCCGTTATTTTCACGATTTTATGGAAAGTGGAGACAAGTTTGAACACGCGTGTAACGCGCGCGAGAAGAGTGGCGCGAGAGAGTAGATCGTATCGGCGATCGAGTGGCCGGACGAGTTTCAAGTAGACGAAATAAATCCCTGATCGGTCACGTTATCGAGCGTCAACTTTACTTTTCGCGCAATTGTATTTTCGAAAAAAAGGGAAGAACACAGAGGAAGTGTTTGCTCGAAGCCTCGATTTTGTAACGGGCGTACGAAACTGAGCAACAAAATTATGTACAAAAATTGTTTATCATTCAAAAAGAAAAAAGAAAAAGAAAAATTTGTCGCGTATCCCTTTTCGAGTTCGGTCTCTCTATAATATCGATCCTTCCTTTATCTTAGCGTCTTATTACGAGCGTAATAATTAATACCCCGTGTACACGTTCGCGATTCAAAATATCCAGAGTATCACGAGATTATCAGAGAACGTACTACTACTACTACTACTACTACTACTACTATTAGATTCACTTTGCCGGAGAATTAACGGATAATCCGGAAATCAACAATTTCCTCGAAAGCGAAAAGGGCGGGAAGAAGTTATCGCCACGTGGGGATAATCCAGTTCTCCCTTTCTTTCTCAACTCTAATCCCGTCTCGTCCCCTTAACCTCGACGATCCTCTTACTCTCTCCACCCTCTCCACTATATATTTTTAATCGCTCTCTCTCTCTCTCTCTCTCTCGCGAAACGGGTGTTGTTGGAACGGGGCGTGCAACAACGGCACGGTTTCCCAATTTAAATCGCACGCCGGGTCGATTCCGCCTCGCGCGGAGAGATGTTCGCGCGGAAAAAGGCACGGCGAAACGTTGTGGAAACGTTGCGTGAAGGAGGGAAACCTCGTGAGCAGGATGAGGGGGAGGGGGTGGCCGCGACACGGAAAGGAAAAAGCGGAAAAATGGGGGCGTCGCGGCGCTTGACGAGGATCTCTTCTTCGTTGCCACGCCGTGGCGTGGCGTGGCGTGTCGTGGGGTGCGTGGAAAAACTGTAGCTGAGAACGAAGAGCGGGTAATTGGACACCGGCCGGCCATATTAGAGCACGGAGAGACAGACGAAGATAGTGGGATCGAAGGACGGAACGTGAGAAACGCGGAGAAGGAGTGGAAGCTGCGCGAACGCGGAGGAACAGAGAAGGGAAACCGAGCGGATAGAGAGAGGGGGAGAAAGAGAGAGAGAGAGAAAGAGTGTGTGTGAGTGTGTGCGTGAAGCGCAAGATTCTTCAAGAAGAGAGGGAAGGGATGGAAAAACGGGAAGGAAGAAAGAGATGAATCGGGAGACGAATGGCGAAGAGGAAAAAGGTTTGGGAAAAAGAGAGAAGAGAGAGAGAGAGAGAGAGAGAGAGAGAGGGAGGGGAGAGGAAAAAAAGAGAGAAGAGCCGAAGATTGTGCGTGAAGAGAAGCGGATGATACGAGCGACGAGGATGAATCGCAAATTAAGCGCACACCGAGCAGAGAAATGAGAAATAAGACGATTCCGATGTAAATGTGGTGGTAGTTAAGTGTGGCGAAGCGATAGAGAAGAAGGAGAAAGCTGGTGGGCGCGTAAGCTTTTCAGAACGGATAGATAAACGGAGAGAACGAAGAGGCAGAGGCGTGGATGAGAGATCACGGCGGTGATGGAAAAACCCCGTATCCACCCCATTGGTGGTGAAAAGATTCAGAGAACGGTTTCTTTACGCTTACTTCGGAATTACTGTCGAAATCCACGAAGTATTCTTCGTTTATATTGGGAGGGGGAATATCTGTCCTACGCGGAGAGGAACGTGGACGAGTTAATAAGTCGTCTCTGGAGAGATGTTGGTTGAAATAATAATAAATAGGTCGGTGCTAGGTAGTAGGGACAGCTCTTGAAAAACTTCGAAACTCGGGAAGGCTGAGAAAATCGACGACTTGCCACACCGTTCGAAATCCCCGAGATTTCCCAGCCTTCCCCTTCGCGCTACGAAATCCCTCCCCCCCGAATAGGATCGATTCGAGAGGGAATCGAGGGGGACGCAGGGCTGATAGACTCATCACCACCGTGCACCTTTCACCGTTTTCCACACGCTCCTGTTCGCGTCCGGCCTGTTTTGGCGGGGCAAGGCGGTGGCGCGCGAGCAAGCGTTTCCACGCCAATGCTAGCGCGTGAACGTGAGCGTGCGCGCTGGCCGAGCGTGTGCATCGCCGCCGCTGTACCGTTTTAGTAACGGAGCGCACCGGTGCGCACCGGTGTGCATTATCTAACACTTAAAATTAGACGGCCGATGGCCACGGCGAGAAGAGAGAGATCCTCTCTCTCTCTCTCTTTCTCTCGTCCAATCCGCGGATTCGTCGTTTCGATTTCGCGCGAGCGACGCTACGTCGGGATGCACACGAACAGAAGAATTGGAAGAAATTCACCAAACACTCGATTCGATACGATATCACACGTGATATACTTGGCCGAAATTTCCCTTTCTCCAGTTCTTTTTTCTCTTTTCCTTGCCCCACTCTCACTCTTTCTCTCTCCTTCTCCTTCTCCTCCTTCTCCTCTCTTTCTCTCTCTTCTCCTTCTGCGTTTCTTTCTTTCTTTCTTTCTTTCTTTCTTTCTTAATATTTCTCTCTTTTTTTCAGAAATCGATCGATTACGCGCGTTTCATTTCTTTCTTTTTTCTTTTTTCTTTTTTTTTTTTTTTCTAACGAACAAAGTCTGGAGTTCGAGAAGGTTGGAACGAAGCGATGGCGATCACTTTGCAGAAACTGGGACACCAAGAGATGAGATAATGATACGCGACTAGGTATTTCCACGGCACTATCTCTGTATATAGACGCGTTTAGCTATATTTTATGTATATATGTATATATATATATTTATATTTCCGGATTCACGATTGTCACGGTTCTCGTGGTCACACGTTTCCTCGATACGAACGGTCGTGCAGTGTTATCGCGTCGATGAGGGTGGTGATAAGAATAGGTGACGATTAACCGAGATTATACCGAGACGCACCGCGTTCGTCCGGGCCGGTTGGCCGCCCGTCTTAGAGTGAATGTCTTATTAGTTATTTCTGGCCAGCTACTTCGTCGCTCTGTTCCACCGCCTCCTCCTCTTCCTCCTCCTCCTTCTCCTCCTCCCCTTCTTCGTCTTTTCTTGATCCTCTGCCCGAGCTTTCGCACCCCTCTCTCTCTCTCTCTCTCTTTCTCTCTCTCTCTTTCTCTCTCTAGCTCTCTCTCTCTCCTCCACCTGGTCCCGTTTCCTTCCTCGATGCCTCGATGTACGATGGGGCCATCGGTGTCGTCGAGCACGATCCCCTTTCAACGCCAATCCCTCCTCAGTCGGTTCTGCCCCCTGTGCTGCTCCACCATCGTCGTCCTCGAGGACACTTTTCCCGACCGTCGAGCGTCCTTGAACTCGGATCACTCGCCATTCTCGTTTTCAATCGTTCCGCCGCGATTTCGAAATTCGCATGCCAATTGGCGATAAACGCGCGTGTCTTCATCACCGGATAAAAATGGATCGGATCGGATCGAATGAATCGGTGTTTCGAAAGTGCGACGACGAGTATCCATAGCTTCCTACTTTCCGTCCATCTTCGCCGCGCTTTCGTAAATCATCTCGCGTATTCTCAGTGAAATATGTATATATATATATACATTTCGTTTTGTGCAATTGTTCGGGTGATCTCCGTTTATTCATCCGAATGAGCGGATGAAGAATCGCATTGTCATGGTTGGTGTCGAAACAAACGGCACGATCGTCAAAATCTTCCCTCTTCGAAAAACTGTGAACATGTTCGATTACCCGGAAATCATCGAGAGCCCTCGTTTCAATTCTCCTCGAAGAGGGAGAGACGGCTCGTACATTGCTTTCGAGTTCGTTAACTTTGGAGACAATCTCCCCGAGATTTCAAAGTCGCGGTTTCTTCTCTTCCGAGAGGGGAGGGATATCACGTTCAATAATAATAATTGGCCATCTCGTGGCCCAGCCATTTGCCCCGCGCAAATCGCAAAGAGCGATTCACCACCGACTTTTCCTCGATTAAAGTTTTCCTTCGGATTTATCATTTCTGCGGAGATAAGCCGGATCTTTTAATATTCTCAGTGGCTCGTGGCCCGTTTAACGGGCAAAACTTTTCACCGGTCTCGTCACCTGCCTTCCTCTTCTCGCCGTCGATATCTCGTCATCGCGAGAAAACGATGTTTCTCTTCGTAAAGATTGATAATAAGAGACAAAGACAGAGGAAGAGAAAATAGAGTAATACGTTCCGCAAAGCGTTCTCTCAATCCATTCATTCAACGAGAAGAGAGGCTTAAAAATGACAGAATGGATCACAATCTGTTGGAAATTAATTTAAAAAAATTAATTCTCTCAATCGTAAGATTCTTAATTCTTCTCGTAATAGTAACGAAGGCAAGAAGCTAACCGTTCGGGAAAAGGGTTCGTTTCCCTCTTTTCGAAGAAGAGATTGATCATTGGAACGCGTTCTCGTGGACGAATCATCCCCCGGAACGACTTACGTAATTCATCGTATCGGTGGACGCAAGAGTTCGCGGTTTTATTTTCAACGAGGTGAACCGACGCGATGAAATATCGACGGTCTGCTCTTGACTTTGTTTCGAGGCTGACACGACGATCTATCTTCTGATTGGATGCGATACAACGATACCCAGGATGCCAGCAACGATCCAAACCGCGTATAGTTTGCGGTCTCGCGACCAACGCGTCGCAGCCGATCCAATGACAGAATCATAATTAAACGTTGAATTATTATCGGTCCGTTGTCCCGTCGCATCAGTCGATTCACCTGCCCGTGAAAATTTTTCGGTTAAATCAACAATTTAAGGGGAAGAAGGGAGAAATCAAATTTTCCGTCCGAAATCCGTAAAATCCAATTGTCTCGTCGGGATGCTCCGTTTGTTCCGTCCTCGTGTTATTTCTCGAATATATTTCGGGGAGAATATAATTTCGAAACGTTCGATCGTAATTCGAGACGAAATCGAGGATCATTTCGCGCGTAATTCTTCGACATTCTGATTCCTCTTTATTATTTCGAACGATAGTCGGATGTAGGGTAATTTCGACGCGTTGATTCGTACGGTTGTGAAACGGGGGATGGGGAGGTTTGAAGCATAGTTGTTTGGTATTTTCTGACTCATAACTCCATACAAGCACCACACTAAAAATAAAAGCGAAGCGTTAGATGATCAACGGAGGAGACGCGATGTTGGCGTGTTCCTCTCTAATTTTAACTCGACGTAACTTTCTCGAGATTAACAATGTTGCGTGCAACTTTCCCTCCCCCAACGTAAACAGCGTTTACGTCGATTATGCGCGTGTCGCGCTTCGATCTCGGGCGACTGGTTTTCGGCGATCGACGATATCGCGAAAGTTTTCAACGATTTCAATGAAATAGAAGCGAATACGTTGATCTTGATATTAACGGAAAGAATTCGTTTCAGAAATCGATCCTTCGACGAGTTTCGATGGGTTATAATTGGCGATCGAAGCGAGAAGATTTAATTTTTCGAGAGCATAATTTGAGAAAAATTCGAGGGGTATCGAGTTTTGTAACGGAATGTAACGTTGATTAACCGATTAATAATCCGTTTAATCATTCGCCACGGAAGGAAAGTTCCGTCGAGATAATTTCATGGCCACTTAGTGGGATTACAGTTGCAATTTCAAGATGAGGTTTCGTTAGCTCGGCTCATTAGTTGTCCACACGTGTCCCACGATAAATAGCGCGACATGATTCATCACGCTCTCACCGGCTGTTGCCGAAAATTTCAAAATAATCTCCGCAGATCCTCGCTTCTAAGTTCATTTCCAAAAAAGAGAAAAAGAAACAACTTTCGTCCATCAGAATTGTTCTTCTCGAGATTAAATTAAAAGTCTCTTCGTCTTTCGAAAAACGGGGGAATGTATTTTCTTTTTCTCTCTTCCTCTCTCTTTATCTTTTATTATCGGTTCTTCTTCGTTTATCGAATCGTCGTTCGAAACGGATATAAATCAAACGAAATTCCCCGTTAGAAATTTACCCGCCCTCGGTATAATTTATACGTTACACGCGGCTTGGTCGGCGTATAAAAATTCGTGGCGTGACATTCAATTTATCATCGACAAGGGAGCTCATTCAGACGCGGGATCCAATGCGTTCCGTAATTTCCGCGCGTGATACTCGCCACCAACACAAACCTTCCATTCCTCGTCGGTTTAACCTCTTTTTTTTTTTTAACTTAAATTTAAATGTATAATCCTATAATTCACTCGATATCGAATAATTTATGGAGATAAATTAAAACCGTACCTTTCTAAAAAAGTATTTATAAACGAATGTCGCGTCTTTAATTAAATATACGAATTTTTCGTATATTCGGGGGAAAGAAGAAAAAAGAAAAATTTATATAAAAATACGAAAGAAGAAACGATTCGTATTCGGTGGTCGATTTGTGAAAGCGAAGCGCAGCTAATTTCGCATCCTCATTCCGCCTCGCCATATCGATCCTCCTCCTCCTAAGACCGAAAGAACCGATAAATCACCGATCCGCTTTTACAATCCGCCAATTCTCGCTCCTGAATCTTATTCATTTATTATCGACGTTGAAACACGTTGCGAAATCAAATCATCTCGTTTCAGTAAATTTTTCCATTCGCCCGATTTTCACGCGAAAAAGTTGACGGACTCGAGGATTTTTTCTGCCTATTCCCAGGATTCCGATCGTCGATCCCTTTATTCTCGAGAAAGATGAGGAGGACGAAATGAGAAATTTCCAAGGGAGGGAACGTGCTTTACGCGCTGCTTCCAAAATGTATTTTAAGCGAACCAGGTATACGTTCTATTCCACGATGATTCATGGTGGAGATTTTTGGTACGATTCTATTACGAAGCTTGTAAACTGGAGACTTTATTCGTTACTTTGTTAATTAAAATCTGGCCGTGACGTCGCCTGATTACGCCCCGTTTTATTAATAAACTGGAAACGAGGCTTTAGCAGAATTCCAAGTAAATCCATTGGAACTCGGAATTTCTTATACCTCCTTTTCAACAGTGTTAAGAGATTGTCCCACGAGCCAACTTTGCCGATTCCATTCCCATTCGATTTTCCACTCGTTCTTTTTCAAAAAGAATGCGAAATCCGTCCCGAAATAAAAATTGGATGATTTATCGATCTATCGTTGTCGTTCGACAGTGAAACATCCAGCAATGAAATTCCATAGTGTTACAACACCGACGATAACCCTTCGATCCACGATTCTTTCGCTCGTTGCGTTGCGATTGTTCTTCGTTTCTGGAGGATTGCGCGAGAATGAGATACGAGGAAGGTTTCGACTGTGAGAAAAGGAAATTCTTTGGAAAATTGCATTTTTTCACGCGGAGAAAAAAAGTTGCCCGGAACCAGACGAACGATAGTTGGAATTTTCTTGGTTGAAAAAAAAGGAAAAAGAAAAGAAGAAGAAGAAGAAGAAGAAGAAGAAAGGGAACGGAGGAAATAAAAGGAGCGGTTGGAATGTTGGACGCTTTTTCTCGTGGTTCAAGGCGCCAGTTTCGGTTTCGACGTTTCAATCTCTCTCGAATCGGTCGCCGCTGCTGCGTTTTGGGAATCGCGGGCACGAGAGGAAGCTGGACGAATTAATATCGTGAATTAATTTCTCAAAATCGAGGAGGATCGAGAGAAGCGTCACCGCGAAGGGAGAGAAAGTTAATTTTATTCGTGTTTGCGACTTTCGTTAAGAGAATAACAATTTTTAATTTGACCGGCCGGGAACAGGAGACCAGGTCGAAGATTCGAGTTAACAAGAGAATAACTAACGAAGCGTTAATCGTTGGCAATACTCGTTAAAAAGATAGATTAAAAAGATAGATTAAACTCTTGTTCGAGATCTCCCCGAATTTCAATCTCGTTCCCTTTTCTAGGAACTATTTTCATATTTCCCGCGTTATCCGGGAGAAGATCGCCGGGAAGCATCCCAATTGTCACGGCCCTGGCCGCTATTTTTGCTATCGTCCGCGCGATATTTATAACAACGGACTTATTTCACCGTCGACACGACTTCTGTCTGTCGTGGAGCGACTCTCGGATTCACGTTTGAAACGTGCCGCCTCCGATAGTCGAAAAAGCGAATCCTTTGGAAAGCGGGGCTCTATTTTCCCTTCGCGCTTTTTGCGTGTAATTGGAATATTGGAAAGAAGAAACACGGGGAAAATCACGTCGGCTTTGACCGCGTCGCGTCAAATCCGGGTTAATTAATCGTGATAGGCGTCCGATTTCAAAGGCGACGGATTAAATTCGTTATCGCCGAATCATCTCCGTTCCATTGTTCCCTTAATTAACCCCCCCGTTCATACTTACGTGCGACGACGAGGCTGCGTGTAATTAATAGCGCGCATCCTATTTTTCCCCCTAGCCGCATTTCGTATTTTCCCCTTTGATCACGATGCCGCATTACGCCACCAGCCTTTTTATCTCCTCCTCCTCCTCCTCCTCTTCTTCTTCTTTTTTTCCTTCCTTAAGCGGCGTGCAAAAAGCGTGCTCAGATTTATGTATCCCTCGTCATGGATCTCTCTCATGGATGGATTAATACAGGAAGATGATACAAGATGATACAACAACAACAAGCGCATCAGTAGTTGCGGGTCGTAGAGCGTAAATTAACAATTATCGATATCGTTTTATCCGAGCACGATTTCGTCTCGCGGAGGATCGATTCGATTGTTTACCCGTGGATCCGTGAAATATCGTTTATCGCTTTTCACTCGAGATTCTCGCTCCAGTCCAGTTAAGACCACGTTTCAGAAATGGTGGAATATGGGTCCCGTATATACACGGAGCGTTCGAGGATCCATTAATCGAGACAAATTTTCCGAGAGGAGGGTCCGGAGAGAGGATGGGTCGAGTCGAAGTGTTATACCGGCTATTAACAATTTTACGATCTATCTCACGGCCGCTAAATGTTATTTCAAATAACCCGTGAAACGCGTCGTTGAGAAGACGCCGGATTAATTTGGTCGGGACACCGTGGAATAATTTCCAACTATCTCGCGTTGCTTCCCACTACCACCATTGTGACGCTCATTGTTCCTTGTTCCAACCACCACCACCGCAACGAACCCGATGAAAATTCATTAACGCGAATATTTGCGAATAGATGTCCGCGTAATCAGGATGTTCTTCGGCTTCGCTTCATTAATTTTCCAACGTTGAATAGCCCACGCGACAACAACATCGTGTAACCACGGGATAAATCTTTTCATCCGTGATCTTCCAGGCCAGACTTCTTTTCATCGATCGTTTGGCCTCTGATTTACGAGAGAATGAATGTTAATTATTGCGACGAAAATGTCGTTTTAGTTTCTTTTCTTTTCTTTTCTTTTCTTTTCTTTTCTTTTCTTTTCTTTTTTTCGAAAGGAAAGGAAAATGTAATTTTTATTTCACGAGAATAATCGTGGAACGCGAGGGTTGCAGTTCGATCATTCGTTCTGGAACTTGACCGTCCAACCATTAATAACGGTCGCGTATCACGAATTGACGGATCGATGATCTATTAATCTATCGATATATATCGTATCAAATGGAATCGTATAACCGATCATTAATACGATACGTATCCCATAAATTTCCTCGAAATTTCGCCTCGAAAATCTTGGTCTTGGCCAATCGTTCGAGTGTCATTTCGGGTTATATCGCTTTTATGGTTAATGAAATCCGTCTCGAGCATTGACGTAACGTGTACGAGAAATAATCGTTCTCTCGTTTTTCAACAGGAGGAGAAGGAATTGACCCCGGAAGAAGCGGAGTTCATCCAAAAAATCAAGTCGAAGATGTGAGTGAAAATCTTCGTTTATTCATTTTTCTCCATTTTTCTTTTTTCTTTTTTTTTTTTTTTTTTTTTNTTTTTTTTTTTTTTTTTTTTTTTTTTTAATATCTATACAAACAATATCTCGCGTTGCTGTTTCTCTATACCGTATAGATATTTAATTTGGGTAATTATAATACAATTTCATAAACATGATAAATATAAATCGCAGTTCAGTTTAGTTTCGTATTCGAAATACGAATTTCGAAATTGACCGAGAGAGAAATTCCGAGGGGAGAAAAGTCGAGTTTGAGCCTGTTACTCGTGAATCCGATCTCGAAATAGTTTGATGATCGCTGAACCGTAATTTTAGTCTAAAGTGTAGGTTGCATGACGCAAATCGAGGCTGTCAGGGAAACAGGAAATCGTTGCGGATATTTGCCGATTTCGCGATAATTCCTTTCGATTACGACGCCTCGTAAGAACGTCCAATCAATCTAGCACCAACTTTCTTTTTTCTATTCCCGCCATTTTCGTCCCCGAACGAAACGAAACAAGCTTCGAAGCTTCGAGCACAAGGTATATATCAAGTTTTTCTCATCACTCAGTTGGAAAGGAAAAACGAACCAACTTATTTTTCATTAACTCCCCTTTCCTCTTTAAAAAGTATTACACGCATTCGTCAAAATAATAGCGTGGTGGTGTATCGTGGTGGATATCTCTTTTTCTAATTTTTATTATCCAAAAACGTTGCAGAAAAATTTGTCTCTCACCGGAGAAATCGATGTAATCATCACCACCGTTATTATTATTATTATTATTATTATTATTATTCTCCTTAAGGGTATATAAATAGGAATAGGAAATCTAATTCTGAAACGAAGTTATTCTCATTCATTGACGTCACCAGAACGTCGTTGTCATCGTTTGAACATTCATCAACTCATTATACTCATCGTTCAATTTTCCACGCGAGTCTGCGTTAAGCAGCTTAACAAAATCCCTTTATGGGAAGAAAAAAAAAAAAAAACAAAAAAGAAAAAAGAAAAAAGAAAAAAAAAGGAAAGAAACGAAAATCCGGCTTACCTTGACATTTTTTTCACGTCATTTCGTTTCGAGATGAAAAGTTTTTGTTCAAAAATTTTCACACGCGAGAATATTATTACGCAAGAATATTATTACACAAGAGTATTAAATCGAGCCGAAGGGTGGGGGGAGGGGAAGAGGGAGGAGGAAAGCCCAAGTTGAATACATTTTCTCGCAATAATATTCCATTGGAAAAATGTCTCTACCGTCCGTTCTAACGCGATTCCACACGCTCGATGCGAGACGAAATTAAGAACTTGTAGCGTAAGTGCGTTGGTGGGAATCTTTTTATTTTTAGTTAGACGCGCGTGCACCTCACCGTTCCTTTGACGCGTGCACCGAACAAACTTCTCCTCCTCCCTCTCTCTCTCTCTCTCTCTCTCTCTCTCTCTCTCTCTCTCTCTCCAAATCTCGCACACCGTATCCCGTTTGTTCCACCGTTTGCACAATTTCGTGGATTCTCGAATTCGAACCTTGGAACCATCAGCGTTTATCGCGTAACTCGAGCCGTCGAGGGACATTTCAAAATTCGCTTCTAATTTCTAACATCGGAGAAATTGGGCAAATTTCGACGATAACGTTCGCTCGTAACGCGATTTGATTCGATTCGATTCGATTTGATTTGATTTGATTTGATTTACCTCGCGTCATTCTCGAATTTATTGTTATTCGCGTCATTCCTCTTGGAACGAATCTTTTTATAGCGCGACCATGTGTCCCCCTCCCTTCCAAAATAATTTTTCCACTTCGAAAATGAAAGACGGCGAGGCACGTGCATTTTTCCGTGCAAGTTTTTCAAAGAGTGACGTACGTACCGGGAATATAAATGACCGGAAATGTAATATAAAATTGCAGAAATGTGGTACGATCCATGGAACGTCTCTACGCCGTGCCATCGGAACAGCTGCGTGTTTGGTTGATCTGGCTGTCGAAAGTAGGAGACATGGCTGACGAATGGCACAAATGGTTACGCTCTCACATCGACTTCGTTCTGAGACTGTCGATAGAGCTGCGGGCGGCCGAGGAAATTTTAATATTGGAGGTAAGGTTTCGCCCTTCGCGCGACCAATTGCCATTATATTTAATCGCCAATTTTCATTTCGAGGATAATGAAAAATGATGGTTACGTTTACGCGAGGAAGATGGAACTTTTTTTTTTTTGCCCCGGTAATTAATTAATAAATTAATTAACTCGCAGCGAGCGAGTGTTGCACGCCACGAAATCGTGTTATCGCGAAAATATATATATTTGATACGAGTTTAAATTTTGATGTAAATGAATTAACGTTGGATAACTCTAACGTGGTAAAAGGATTTCTTGGTAAAGTTAAATTAATACAAATGCGAAAAGTTTCCTTTTGGGAGATTATTCGTGTTCTTGAAATTATCTCGAGAATTCTCCGGGGAGCGAATAAGCGTTAAATCTCCGGAGAAGAATTCGCGAGAGGTCGTCGTCGTCGTCGATTTCACGAATTCGATCCAAGATCCTACCAAGAGCCTATCAGATATCGCTTTTCAATAGTTTGGTGGTGGTGTTGTAGGCAACGTTACTCGATTCCGCGATCGAAGTTGCAACTCTCCTCCTATTCGGACCATCGTCGCACAAGCGTCGTCGTTAACAAAAGCCTTGTAACACTGTACGCTGCCGATACGCGTTTCTACGCTCGTATAAATGCATACCGAAGTAGAATTCCAAACAATGACGCTTCTGCGAGAAATCTGAAATTTCAGCGTAAATTAGTCAAGAATCGTTACCTGTCCTCCTTTCGAACAAGGGGATGAACAAATATTTCTTCGATTGCGAAGAGCGCGAAACTTTCTCTATCTCGATCGAAAATTTATCGATTCGATTCGAACTTGTGTTGCAACGAAGGATGCATTTTTTCCCCCCTTCTTTTCCAAAATTATAATATATTTTCGTCAAAATTTCAACTTTTATCGCGGATAGAGGCCGACCCCCTTTGAAAAAGTCTGCTTTGAAACTGGTCCAAATTTAACCGGAAATTAATTTCGTCGTCAAACTTGTTTTCGTCGCGTTTCCAGCGACCGTTGTCGAAGATTTACTCACGGACGAACTGCTATTCCTTTAACCTTGAGCTTTAACCGAGTCTCTTCTCGAACAAGGCTCAGGTGTCGGCCACGATTTTTCACTTTCGTTTCCCGAGATTTATACACAAGCACGCTCGAACGGGTTGGGGAATGCGTTTAAATCTTTCTCGTCTAGTCTTCCCGTGTAGTCGAGTCCTCGCGAGTGATTTAGCAAAGGAAAAATGGAGGGAAGACGAGGAGGAGGAGGAGGAGGCAGAAGCGTCTCGAGAAACGTTACTCGCGCACGTGTTGCTCGTTTCAAGCGCGGGGGCGGTTGACCTTGGGGACCAAAGTTAGTCGAAAACGGTCGATCAATCGTCGGTACGTTCGGTAATATATTTAGTCGGGAGTGCAATGGGCCACCTTCGTGGCCTCCAACGGTTGAACGGGAAAAAGGCGACAGGGTCACGGCGAACCGTAAATTAAAATCAGGTCGTGGAACGTGGCAGGGATAGGGTGAATCTAGAGGCCGAATCGATCGATCGTGTATCGAATCGTTTGGTTAGCTATTAACGGGAACCGCGACCGATTAGGAGATCCACCCTCTAATCCAAAGTGCATATTTGCCGCGTAATTCTAAACTGTCTGCCGATCGATTTATGCAGCTCGACCAACGACCGCCGCCTCACGTTCCTCTCGTTCCTCTCGCAAACCGACGCGGGTAGATAAGCCCGCCGGTTTAATTTTCCATTTTAATATGCATTAATCGGTCGAACGTTTTGTTTGCTCCAGTCAAACTTTCAACGGATTCGTCCCCCTCCCCGAATCTTTCTTTTCCTTTTTTTCTTTTTCTTGTCTTCTTACCCGGGAGGGGTTATAAGTTACATCGGTTTCAGAGGCAGGGACCAATATAATTCTGTCATCATGTGTTTGCGGTTTCGAAGCAAGCTTTAGAAAATAGTTTTTCGAATACGGGGTAATGTCGAAGGATCGCAGATGCTCGAGGTTGATAGGTTGATAAGAATTATTATTATTATTAATTTCGAACAAGCGAAAAGCGTTCGATACGATCGCGATATAACAGAGTATCGCGGAGTGAGACTTCCTCCTTCTCTCTATATTCTCGATATTTTGGCGAAGGAATCGATATCGAATCGTTTATGCGAGAGAATTTTATTTTCATTCCTCTCAAAATGTTCTCTCCTTCACAATTTTTTCGTTTCTAATAGAAAAAGGAGGAAGAACCGGAGGATATAAAAAAGGAAGAGGAAGTCAAAGTGGAAGCCAAAGTCGAAACCAAAGTCGAGACTAAAGAGATCGAGACGAACACGAAGGATGACATACAGGAGGAGACGAAGGAGGAGACGAAGGAAGAGACGACGGAGGAGACGAAGGAGGAGACGAAGGAGGATACGAAGGAGGATACGAATGAGGACGAAAAGGTGGAGGAAATAAACAACCAAGAAGCGGAGAATCCAAACGATGGTAAAAAAGATATAATTTATATAATTTGTATAATTTAATCCAAGATTTCTTCTATTCGAGGCAATACAAAACGGTGAGGGTACGCGATAGCCAATGAAGGATCGGGCAATTTAAACTGTGAAAGGTGTATTTCATCGATTGGCATCGAGCTTATCGCGAAATAAATCTAAAAGGCGACGCTATTTTTTAACGAACATTTTAAACAGATTTCACCAGAAAAAGATGCCCCGACAGGATTATATCCAGAATTACGTCCCTTATCTTGGAATTCCATGTATTTGAACAAGCAATTACACGCTTAAATTTCCACGCTAAATCGTATTAAATACGTGGAAAAAGAAACGAAAAGAGAGTTTCCTTTCTGTTTCGTCCCCCTTTCTTGCCTCCGTTGTCACGATGAAACAAAGAGCCGCTTGACACTTTTTTCGTCTCGATAAAGAAAAAAAAGGAAAGGAGCCTCGAAGAGCTTGTGCCCATCATTTTTAACTGTTTTAAGACGAAGCGTTTATCAACGCGCGATTAGAACCATGAGGATTTGTTTCCCCCATTGATTTGGGGAACCCCTATCCCCAATGGTTTCCATTGTTGCAGACGATGAGATGGCAGAGGAGGAGAAAGAGAGAGATGAGGCAGAAGTACCGGCAGAAGAATTGGAGGAAAAACCGAAACTCGAGTTGATAATGGAGGAGGAGGAGGAGGAAAAAAAAGAAGACCTAGAAGAAAAAAGAAGAGAAGAAGAAGAACGAGAGACGGAAGATGTGGAGGAACCGGTAGTGACTGAAGTAGAAGAGAAAAAAGAAGACGAAGTGGTGGAAGAAGAAGAAGAGAAGCCGTCGATAGTGATAACGGAAGAGGTAGAAGAGGAACAAATTATAATAAAGGAATGGCCTGTGGGCATTCCGTGGGAACATTTAGGGATAGAGGAAGAGGAGGAGAAGCCATTTAACGAGGTAAGAACTTTCGCCACTGTTGTTTAAAGATATCAGCCGCCAAGCTTTTATCGCGACTCACTCCTCGCAATCACTCCAATCTTACGAGCAGAAGTCTCGCTAAACTTTGCCTTCTTTGCTCTTCGTTGCTCCCAACTTGCAAAACTTTCGTTTACACGCTGTAAACCGTTGTAANAAAAAAAAAAAAAAAAAAAAAAGAGAAAAGAAAAAGAAAAGCGAGAGTTTCTTTGCAGCGATTGCCCATACCCAAGAACGAGGCGGAGATGAAGGATTTCTTGAGGAAGTTCACGCACGAGGCGACCATCCATCGATCCTCCTTTAAGCATTGGAAGGATACCGCGGATCAGGTAACGAATAAATTGTCTTTTCTTTTCTTTCTTTTCTTTTCTTTCCTTTTCTTTTCTTTTTGCTCGCTTGATTAAAGTCGAGAATCGTTTCGCTTCAGGCTGTCAAGGAAATTGGAAACAGACTGGTCATGGCTACGTTCCTGGTGCAAGGGAAAGATCCGTCTGGAGAGGTAAAGAAACCGGTCCCTAAAAAAGTACCCAGCAAGCCCAAAAAAAGTAAGAAACCTTTTTTGATATTAATCGGAGAAAACGGTGTAGTATCCGCACACTGGATACAATGGAAAGTGTTTGAATATAATCGAAACAATATCGTCGACAGTAAAATCAGTCCAAAAGAAGGCGAAGAAAAAGAAAGTTGCGTCGCCTGCGAGGAAGACGAACGGGGAACCGGAGGAAACGGAAGACACAAAAATGGAAATGGTACGATATATGTGTATATATATATTGATTAATTTGCAATTTCTTTTTTCCATCGTCGGATTTTTCGTTCAATTTTGTCGAATGATTACGGACCGTTTCTGATTTCATCCCGGAAAAAAGAAAAAAAACATTTTACTTCTCATCGAGGGAGAAAAGGAAAAAAGTCGATCGATCAGTTTCGGATCGAACCAGTCGACCAGATGGTTTTCTTTAGAAATGTAAAAACCTAGACGAATGGATCGTTTGCCACTGAAAGGATCCGTTTTTATCTCCATGTATTATTGTATTTGCTCGTTGCTCCCTTTAGCTCCGAGAATTCTCGTTTCGGTTAGCCGTTTCATGTCCCCTTCTCGTTTCTAATTTTGTTCCACGTTTGTTCCACGACTGGGGGACGTGTGCTTCTTGATTTTTAGTTTCTTGTCATGCTTTTTAACCTCCATTAAAACCGACGTGACGAGGGAGAGAAGAGGGGGAAACGAAGACGGAACAGCGATGGTGGTTTTTGCGCGCAAGTAGAAAGAACCGGCAATGGTCGGACGGGCGGACGCGGTAGTCGCGCTCTATAAATTGTTTTTTTTTTTTTTTTCATTTGCAAATGAAGAAGATAGTACGAGGTTGTTAAACGTAGTGATAGCTTATTCGATAGCGCGATAATTACAAAGAAAGAAAGAAAAAAAGAACTACTTTAATCGCAATTTCTCGCAATTAGGTAATTTTGGTAATGGGTTAAGAGTGTTTGTGTGAATCAAGGAAAATTTTTTTTAATCCTCTCCTTTCCTCCATTTTATAATATTATATATATATATACGATCAAAGGATGAAGAGAAGATATCGCGATGAATATCAGATCCACGCGAGAAATTTTCCAAAATTTCTAATTGCTTCCTGTTAAATATCGAATCCAGTTATCCGTTGCAACAAACGATCCACTCGCTCGTTCTATTTTCTTTTTTTTTTCATTAATTCTTCTCCCTCGACCATCGCTCGAATTGTAATGTTCAATTTAGCGTGATCTCTTTTGACGCGATGTTCGATTGGTGTCGAAATTGAGGATTAAAGGAAAGTTCGGCTCTTGTTCGAAGCCAATTTTCGATTCTCTTTTTTTCGAAAAGCTTTTTTTTTCCAATATATATATATATATACACATATATCCGATTCCTCGCATGGACAAATTGCACGAATGCTTTCCGTTTCACGCCTTCTTCCTTTATTAATATTTGCAGACCTCGAGTAAAAGGAATTTGGAAATTCGCAAAATGCTCGATATTGACGCGGATGATTTAGTGAAAGACTCTGCACGTGGAATGGAACCGTTGCCGTACTTCTTCTACCTGAAAGTGGAACCGGACATCGACATAGCTATAGAGCACGATGACGAGAAGGTGATCCTGGCCGACACCGAGCGCGAGAACATAACCGGTGATTACCAGCGGCTCTACTTCAATCTTTCGGATAAACCTTGCAAAGGAGGGAAACCGTGGATATTGTAACACGAGGAGAACATATGTCACTAAAAAGCGTATACAAGCAACAATAATAAAATAAATTCTTGCAGCTAAACTCTTGGTCGGATTACTATTAACGAATATTCGAATCGTGATCGAAATAGAGATCGTGATCGAGAAGGTAAATGAAATGATACGTAATAATTGATAAATATTTTTCATCGGGGAATTGAACGAAAGGAAGAAAGAAAGAAAGAAAAAAATAACGAGTCAACCGTGTAATGAAAAATAATAGAGCTGCATCGAGGTATATAATTCATACGGTTCGTTCGTGAAACAAATATCCGATACACGAGTGGAACTAAGAGTGAAATGAGAGAGAGAATTCCCGAATGAACGAGTCGAAGAGAGGGGGGGATGGGGAGGAAAGCTAAAAATTCATGGCTCTTGCCACAGAAAAATCGAGAATACCATCGTGAATTCTCTACCGGGATTATAGAATTAAATTTTCCACCATCGATTTCTAAATATACCCCCCCTCTCGTTCCCCGACCATTTTTTAATCAGTTCTCTACGGTCATGCGTCTGATGTCCGAGTGACGATAACGGACAATAACGAAGCGTGCGAGAAAAATAAGGAAAGATGGAAAATAATGGAGATCGTCCATTAAAAACTGGTATAATCCCCGATCCTCGGTTACGATTCCCGACACGATGGCTCGTAATAAAATTCATCGATCGGCGATGAGGGGGAATGCGGGAAAAAGTTCTAAACTCTTTCCTCCGCCATTTTTCGCACGGCAGCTGCCTTTTCCGACGGAGCTCGCCGGACCAGGTGACTCTTCGAGAGCGAATTCTACTTCGGCTGCATTTAGATTCCGTGTAATATCTGGATTCGACATCAAAGACGCTTTCCTGTCAGAATCATCCGACATAACCCGGAGTCGGATCCAGCGTATGGCCAACAGCTTATTATACAACATCAAAGCTATCTCCCGTGTTCGTACCGCCTTGTCGGATAGGAATTTTACGTAACGCGCAAAGATGTATTTTTTCCTCTTTGAATCTGTTTTTATCGATTATCATTACGGACTCTAATTTAATTTCAATTCTCCGAGTCCATACGATAATACGATTCGTAAATCAACATGAACAACATCGATACAACATTATTTTATTTTACCTTTTTTTCTCTCATCGTTCGTGCCTTCTCAGAGAGATAATTGAAAATCGAATTCGACTCGAAGGTGGATCCGTCTCCACGTTTTTCTGTACACCTTCCCTCGTGTATAGCGAGAAAATTTTTCGAAGCATACAAATCAACGAGGGGGCGAAAAGCAATCGAAAACTCGAAAAGGGAAGTTTGTCGCGAAAACTTTATAAATTCTGGGTTTGTCTCGCGCCCCAAGCTTACCGATGTCGCGGCAAGCGTTCAACATCGATCGGCTCCGGCCTCCGATATTATATTCGGTCGCGAGCGAATTTCGAATAGAAGCGGGGAAAGGAGAGAGGAGGGAGGGGGGAAGGAGGTCTAATTAAGAAGTACACAGGTGTAATTACGAGGAACACGGTGTGCGGCGTATATGTATAGATATATGTATATGTACGCATGGATCGGTTGGCGCATTATCCACGGGGTGTAATTAATTTCCAACGATAACAAGTTTCGAGGTGTCCATGGTTACGACGACGTCCTTGCGTGAGTCGGTGAGGGGTGTTTTCCATCGAGCAGAGGGTTAACACGAAGAGCCGCGAAGAAAGTGAGGTAAGAGGCGATACTCGGAACTCGGTTACCCCCCCCCAAGTTTTCAGGGGTTGGTTATTTGATTTCACGTTGAACTTTCAGCTTCTGGAGAGATTCTGGACAATCTGCATGAGCTCCTCCTCCTCCCCTTCCTCCTCCTCCTCCTCCTCCGTCTTCTCGTTTCTTCTCGGAAGTTTGGGTAGAACGGTAGAAAGCGAGACTTGATGTTCGTTAGGTAAGGGTAAACGAAGCTCGATAACGATTTCTTCTCTCTCTCTCTCTCTCTTTCTCTTTGGAAACGTACGAATCAAGTTTTGGAGGGAATGGTAATAAGAAAAGAAAAGGAAAGGAAAAAAATTAGTTAGTAAAAAGGTAAGAGGATATATTTTAACCATTCTCGAGAGAAAGAAATTTCGAAAAAAATTCCTCTCCCTGAAAGTTTTCGATATTTCTCCCGAACATTGTTCCCTTTTCCTTCTTTTTTTCTGCCTCCCCGTTATTTCTTCGGGCAACTTCTACCCCCGTATTTACATCTCATTAATTTTAACGACTACTGACTTTTTTTCTAGGCGACACATCGAGGGCCTTCGAGTCGAGAAGAGCGGAGGAGGGCTTCGTTCAAGGCTTGGAAGATTACTTTTCGGCGCATATAATTTTTAAAACAAATTTCCTTGGAGAGGGGTGAATAAGGATGACCGATTTAAAATAGTCGGGGACGAGTCGAGGGGGCGGAAGAGGCTAATAAAGTTCAAAGGGTCTGTTTATCAGCCAGGATATTACGAGAGCCTTTTATAACGGTTCCTTCGTAGAGAGCGCGTTTTATTTCGCTACTCTTCCCCCCTCACCCCTGTTAATTTCATTTGCGTCGAAACGATTCGAGGATCGAGCACCGAAAGTCCGAAAAAAAAAAAAAAAAAAAAGAAAAGAGAAAAAAGAAAAAGAAAGTTGCTTCTTTCGCTCGAAGATCGTCAAGATCTATCGCGATCTATCACCGTGTCCGTGATTTATCGTTGAAAAGTGGCACGATTCGATCCATGATATAATGACGCGCGCGTGGAATAATTTTTAAATCTATGCGCGTATCGATCTATCTTGCGACGAGTTCGTAGACAAACAGAAACGGTCCACTCTGTATTAACCGTATCGGTATGAAGCGTGATTTACAACCGGCAGTATAACAGTTCGCGTAGGATGGCGGACTATCTGGTATTTTCTGAGCTCTCCAGTTGCCGTTTGATTTATAATAGCTGCATCGGTTATAGATGCTTCCAAGAATCGTCGATCCCAGATAACGATCGATTTTATCGAGTTTCGTGATGGGGAATAAAACTCGAGCCCGCCATATTTATATTTCGCCGAAGTTTTAAATTTTTCTTCCTTTTCTTCTTCTTTTTTTCTCCCCCCTCTCTCTTCAAAAGAATAGACGCTGTTTAATTGGGATCTATTGTTCCTCCACGAGCGGGCCGCTCTTGACTTTGAAGTGGCTTGCCACTTTTAACTTTGCAAACGTTTGCTCGCGAAACACACGACGTCGGGCGCCTGTACCGGTGAGAAATGCCCCAAGGTATACAACGGATCTGTCGAGGAAAAGTCTGTCGAGGGCCTGCCGGTGGAAAAACTCGGAGAAAATTGGATAACCATACGTGACTGCGCGTGCGTGTGCCTGCGTATCGGCAAACGGAAGGGACACGGAATAAATAACAATCTCTTCTATCCTGTCCTGGAAAACCGTAAAAAACGTTCGCGAGAACGAAGGATCGTTTCGTCGTTCCCCTCCTCCTGTAAACTCGACCATCTCGAAAATGGCTCGAGGCATAGAAAAATTATTATTTCGGCCTATTTTCCTCCGGTTTGAAAAGCCGGAGGACTATTAATACGATTCGAACACTGTCGAGCTAGCGGTGATTTATTGTTCCAATCGCGGCGCACGAAATACAGGGAAAGCAGTTTTGAATCTAGGCTTATCGATCACGGAGCCGAACTGCATGGAGCCGAGTCGAATCTCCTTCCCTCCCTCCCTCTCTCTCTCTCTCTGGAACAGTAGAAACAGACGGTCATATGTTAGCCGCATTAGTACGACGAGTGACTTTCAATCAAGTTACGCTAGCAACCCCCGTTCGCTCATAGAGAGCACACCTCAAACGTCGATATTCGAATTCGTGTCTCTTCCCCCATTGATCCCGGTGAACGATCGAACGAGCACACAGTTTCTCTGCACGAGCACAGTTTCCTTTCGTAACTCGATTCGAGAATCGCGATCGAGAAGAATTTATGAATCTATTTCGGATAGCATACTCGATCGTGGCCTTATTCTCGAATCGTTTTTTTTTTTTTTTTTTTTTCGTTTTCCTCCCTTTTCCCCGATCGAATCAAAAGAATCGAAATCGTTCAGATCTAGAAATCGGATCGCTCGAAATGAAAATGTTTGCGAGCCGTGTCTCGTAATAATAAGTCATCGCCGCGTGCTCCAGTTTCAACGAAAGGGGGGGTAATAAGGCGTAACGAGAAATCGATATTACGGTGAAAACAACGAGTAAACAAACTCGTGAACGAAAACGAAATTTTTATCTCGAGGTTTTCGGGAGGATAATTTATAATTTTTTGGACGGCGGAGATGTATAAACGATCCCGCGAAACGAATATAAAAATTGCGGGAGGAATTCGCGGGCGATTCGTTAAAATTTTTCACGGTGAATAACGGTGAAAAATCATGGAATCTTTAAAGTATATAAATGTTTCCCTGTTGCCCCTACTCACCTCCAGCAACCCTTCGAAATTCGAGGGTTCAGCAGCTTATTAAAAAAACGTGAAATCACCGCGATATCATCGCGCTGAAGTCGTTGCAGACTTAATACGATACTCATTAACCAGTTATCGCGGCTGAAATACGTAAGTGAGATTTATTAACGTTTCGTGGCACGGTTGGGATCGTACGTGCTCACTGCGCCGTGGTATCGCGATTTTTTTCATCTTTGCAGGCTTACGAACCACGTGGGGGAGAGAGAAAAAAAAGAGATAATTGCGTTATCTCGCAAGCAAAACGAGCTGATTGCGATTACCTTTTTTTGTTTTTTCTTTTTTTCTTTTCCAAGGTAGTGGATCTTGTTTATCATCCACGAGATTGGTCGAAACAGAAGAGGGGGGGAGGGAAACGAACGGTAAACGTGCACGGAAACGATGCCTCGATCATTTTATCGTTTTTCAGGATCGTTGATTGTAATTTCTCCAACGAGGGAGGATGGAATACAACGGAATACACCAGATGCCTTTTCCCATAAAAAATTTTTAAACGTTTCTCGACTAATTACGCGAGAAACATCGTTCTCGTAAATGAAATTTTATGTAGGTAATCTCTGTTCGTTGTTTCAACGCGTCAAAAAAAAAAAAAAAAGAAAAAAGATACTTTGAACGATATTCCATCTTTCGTAAGTAAGTAGGATCCACAATTTTTTATTACAATCCATATTTTTTTCTATTTTTCTCCAAAGTCGATGCACGACGCTCTTATTCGACCACCGATTGGACATGGCTCGTCCACAGATTAAACAAAAGTAAATATAAAACAAACGTTACATACTTACATTGCAAATATTCCGTCGATCCCTTGTTGTTACCTATTCTCTACGATTTTATCCGCAGTTTCGTTATGCGGTCGCAAAGTTTTTTCTTCAATTCTTGAATTTATCGGTCGAATTTGCGGTCGCAACGATCCTCGGAAATCGATGTCTCGTTAGTTCTGGCGCAAAAAAAGAAAAAAAAAAAAAGAACAGGCCAAGTTATGAACGGTTTGCGAGGGGGAAAAAAATTTCGAAAAAATCGACGGGATCGGGAGAGCGCGTGCAATTTTCGAAAGTAAAAAGTTCTGGTGTGACGCGCCGCCCCTCCTTTCACCCCCTCCGTTCCGCGAAAATGGGGAAAAAGTTTCTCGTTCCCCGAGCGAACGGAAGCGGATATCGACTATTATACGCCGAGTCGAATTGAAATGCGCCTAGAAAACTTTTCGCGCACAGCCGCGCTTTTAAAAAGACCGTTCTTCGGGATTTTATTGGAATATTTGATAAAGCCACCCCCGGCGAAAAATAAAGAGCAATTCTATTCGGTTAATGAAATACAATTCCTCGTCGAGCGCTCTTAAAACCGCAACGATTCTCCAATCTCGAGTGATCGATCTCGATATTTAAATTCTTCTCTACAAAAAAAAAAAAAAAAAAAAAAAAAAAAAAAAAAAAAGAAAAGGAAAAAGAAAGAAAAAGAAAAAAGAAAGGGAAAAGTATCAAAGTATCGAAAAAACAATCATCGAAAATTCTTCCCCATCTCGAACATCTTAATATAAATATTTGATCTGGTCCGTTTCATTATCCGGTTATAATTGGGTTGGCGGTATTTGCGGAGTATTTAAAAGGTAACCAGGAAATTGGCGCGAGATCTCGTATCATCGGGTCACAATAATTAAATTCATAGGGGGTTTTATTGAATTCGAGCTTCGAATCGAGTACGTCCGACTCTTTTTTCCCCCCTTTTTCGTTGTCCCTATCTCTCCTCTCCTCTCCTCTCATATGAGTGGGTCGTCACGACGAGTATCTACGAACCTCTTTAACCTCTCCTCCTCGTTCCTCGATTTTCCATCTTAGAGGAATTGGCGAGGGCGCGAGATTCAACGCAAGTTGCCGCAAATTAATCGATCTCGAACGGTCGAGAATAACTTTGGACGGAAACTGGGATCGATAATCCACGCCCTGTGGAAAAGGGAGCATTAACTCGAAACCGTGATGGTCTTTCCGCGGCTAGCCGCATACTATTTTCGTGGCCAAATTGGATGGGTTCTCGGAACGCGTAGGACAAAGTTAATCAACCCTCCTTTGATAAATTTTAATTCCATCCCGAAAAATTTCGTCCCCTCTTATTAACCTCCCTTTTATCACGATGATCACGTTATCCGCGTGTGTTCGTATACATAATCTGTTTCGACAGGGATCCAATAATTTCCAACTATTCCTTTTTTTTTTTTTCCTTTCTTTCTTTTTCTCATTTTCCACGAATAGGAAACGAGTAGAGTTAGAGGGTAGTCGGACGGTGGTTATCATCGATCCGCTTCGTCTCGGCGAGGAATCGATTACAGTCACTTTGGTAATCGGCTGGGAATCGAATCCTCTCTCCCCTGGGAACAAGGAAATTTCGTTGAAAAAAAAAGATTAGCTTTTTAACCGTCGCGCAAAGGAATCCGTCCAATCGACGCAATCGATCATTTGCATGTAACAAGTTTCTCAGTTTCAAACATTTGCATAAATTTTTCAATTCCTCCATATAGTCTTTATAGTTTTTAACTACTAACGAGAAGCGCTAGTTGGAAAGTTGTAGAAAGAAAGAGGAGAGAAAGAAAAAATCTGGACGAAGAGTAATTCTTTTTTTCGCGGATTTAGAGCCGTATAATTTTCATTCCTATCCTCGAGAATGGTCGAGGATATTTCTTCTTCTTCTTCTTTTTTTTTTTTTTTTTTTATTCCTTCCTCCAACGAGAATCGTCATAAAAAAATTGAACCGCGCTCTTTGAAAATTAATACAGGAATATTTTCTCGAGTATCCTCGAGTTCGAGGAAGAATTTTAACAACGCGACGTGATCTCCCGCACTGCTCGCGCACTCGCCCCGAGTAATCGTTCCGTAATGTCGCTGAGAAAACGAGGCTACTTTACGAGGCCCCCTCGTCGCTTGTTAACGCGTGCAAGGGGAGAACCGGAAGTAGACGGAGAGGCGTTAACGAACGCGCGTTATAATAATCCAAGAAATTAATAAGAAGAGAGAGAAAGAGAGAGATTAAACGGAATTATGAAATTATGAAAGTAGTCCACTTTTCTTTATATTTCTCCATCGTTTCTTTTTCCATTTCACCGTTGGAAATCTTGGAACGTCGTACGTGACCACATTTCCCCGGTCAATTTTCCCCCATAATTTCCTCTTTCGCAATTCGTGCTCCTTTCTCCCTTTCTCTCTTTTTCTCGTTCGAACGGTCAAAGTTGCGTAATGGGGGATACTTTGGGATTAAATGTTTTCGTAGAACGATGGAAGGTGCACACCATCAATGGGGTGGTCACGTCGCCGCGATTTGTCAGGATAATTAAGCGGCGCTTATTCAACCGACGAAAGAAACGTCGATCGGTGTTCCGAGCAATTTGCCGACTCATTATCACAGCCCGCCAAGGTTTCACGGTAATCGCTCCGGATTTTAACACGCTGTGGTTTTTGTCCACAACGCAGCCTTTTAAACTTGGTTAACTCCTATTAATATTCCTCCCTCCCTCCCTCTCTCTCTCTCTCTTACGGTTCTCCCTATTTGAACAATTTTTTCGTTTCAGGAAAGAGGAAAGAAAGAAATAATTAAGTATCGGAGGCAATGCGACCTCGAGTTTCGACATTTGTTTAAAAGTTTAAGAAGGGAAAGTTTAGAAAGAATTCTACGGCGTATCGTAACGAGTGAGATCTATTTTTACTTTTGCGTGCCATCTTGTACGTTATTATTTCGCAATAACGGAGGAAAGAGGCAGTAAAAAGATAGTGCCGGCGAAGGAAGAGGCTCCAGCGAAGTCCGAACTTTTAAATAGTCGATAAGGTCCGGACAAAGTTTCGCATGCTGCTGTTCGATTTTTAAGGAAATCGTGGCGCATCCTTGTTCGAGTGTTTCCGTTTAACGGGACATTAGAAACTTGGCGTACCTGCCTTGGATTTTCCCTTTTCCCTTTTCTTATACGGTATACGGAATGGTTGTGCGACATATGTGGCTTGCACACGCAACTTAAAAAAAAGAGGAAGAACATGGAAGAAAGTTGGTCGCCATCGAAGGGATTTTCCGTTTGCTTCGAAATGCACGGTTTAAACTTATCCCTGTTCCCTGCCAACCAACCGACCACGTTTCCTTACGTTTATGAAAATCTTGCTGGATAAATCTAATGGAAAAATGCTTCCTCCGTTCTTTCCACTTTTGCATTTCCACTTTTTGCACTTATCTCCACGAGGAGAGGCAGCGATTGGCGATAAAACAACGGATCCCGCCTCGAAAAACGAGGAAAAAAAAAAAGAAAAGTAAGAAAGATTCGAGGATGAAAACTCGAAAATCGGAGGAATCGCGTCACGATGTCTTATTTTTCAACGGGCTTCCGGCCGTCGCGCCCCATCGAAACGACTTCGACGCGCGGTGAACGTCCCTGATCGTTCTGAAAAATGAATTACGCCCTAAAAGGTCCACGTGTACGTTTATCGCCTTCGACACGCGATACCGCCATAACTTCTCGTCCAAGGCTCATCCTCTTTGACCAACGGATTAACGAACTTAACGTTATTTATCACGCCAGCCTTTGCTTCGTTTCCTCCTTCGTTCCTCTTCCACGCTCTTCGTCGCGATCGATTACTCGAGAATATTTAGGGAAGTCGAAGGGAAGAAAGATACGACCAAGACTCGCCGATATCGCGAAAAATCGCCCGATTTTTTTTCTCCGTGTGTTCCGACTATTTCGACTAAATTAGAGGAAAATGAAAGAGGGCAAACCCATAGATTTATTCATTCGTTCGTTTCCTCCAACGATGAATAAAACACCGAAAGCTCTGTTGTATGGGCTCCACTGTTTAACGAACGTTATAACCAGAGAGAAAGCGAAGGTGGAGTGATCAGGTGCACCGTTCTCGTTGCGCGAAAATGGACATTTTGCGCTATGATTATTTATTGTCCAGTCCCTGTGTAATTTCCTCGAACCAATTCGAACCACGTTCTCGAAACCAAGGAGAAAACACTTTTCACTGTGACGTGGTGAATTTTCGAGGCAAAGGAGAAGGGATAGAAAAGAGGGAGAGGAGAAAGCACGAGCCGTGTTCCATGGAACAGCGTAGGGGAACAAAAAGTCGTGGTTGTTACACGTTTGAACACGTTGTCTCTCGAACGATTGCCAACGGTGTGCAAAATCGAGGCGTTCGATGCGAGAGCTCTATTGTCGTCCACCGCCGTTTAATCCACGCTAAATTTCATTTCCCTCGACACTTGCGCGAGTCGGAAGAGTAAAAAGAAAAAAGATCGAACGTTTAGCCCGTGCCACCGATCCAACCATTATTGTACGCGGTCAGGAAAGACCCTCTCTCTCTCTCTCTCTCTCTCTCTCTCTCCCCCTCTCCCTTTCTCCTCCCCAAAGTTGGGGGCTTTCGTCGGCCGGAAAACCGATTGTTCGATCGTCCTCGATTTTATAATCACGGGATTAACGGGCGGCGGAGGAGGAAGGGGGAGGAAGGTGGTGGATCATCCCCCGGATACGGGGACAAGCAGGTCGGCCTAGCCGATGAATATGTATATAATCGGTAAACATGCACGGAGCGTGAATCGAGCCCCAACGTTTATTGGCACGCCAACAAACGTGCACTACAATTTCGATGATTAAAACCGGGTCCCCGCCCTACTTTGTCTTCGTTGTTCGATCTTGAAGCCGTTCGATCCCCCTGATCGATCCGATTCCGCGACTACAACAACAACAACAACAACAACAAATGATCCCTCGCGCCCCCGTTCATTCGAATCCTGTTTATAATTCCGGGGATAATTCGCGTAAAAATAATTGGGCGTTAACCCGGCGGATCTTGAGAAGCTTGTTTGCTTTCCATCGGAGGGGGAGAGGGAGAGGGAAACAGATTTTTCTTTCGGCGAAAATCTTTCGGTAAAAACCGTGGCTCCGTCGGTTGGATCACGCGAGCGAATTTTTCCCGGATATATCGACTTTTCGCTGCAAAATATTTGCCTTTCATCCGAGGAGTTGCGGCATTTATTGCGGCAACCGCGTCCCACCGCGGGTTATATTTTATATTTATTTCGCGTCGCGATGATAATAATTCAGAAACGGGTATAATCGAAACGACAAATAACGCGACGAATAAATATAAGATCCATCCGTTTTTTTCGAATTTCGGATTCAATTTTCGACGAAATACCGCAAATATCCATTTTCCAAGAATTTCCACGATCCTCCCTATGGACAATGGAATTTTAATAACGACGCTCGAGCGTAAAGCCGACAACTAATTTGTAACCGTACAACCTTTGGCAACTTGAACGCGTATCATGTTTTGCATTAAATATAAGGAGCACCGTTCGCAGGAGCCGAAGTGGAGTCTCCCTCGCGTTACGACCTCGTCGAGAGGGTGGTCGCGAGCATCTATGTATATATATATATGGTTTCGTCGATGGAATCGCGATAGGGGGTGCACATGAGTCGATGGATTGCCTGCCTCTTCACACCCTCGCTTCCAGCCCGTTGAACCGGCTACCTGTTTCACCCCTTGTCCACGTTCCACGCAGCTAAGCTTTCGTTGGATTAACGAGTGGTTCCAGTAATCTTATTAAACGTTTAGTGGGATTTAATTGGTGTACCGTCGACTCGAAACGAGCCCGATCCTTAACTTTTTAGCATCGAATGAGTGAACATAACAGGAGAGGAGAAGAAGAAGAAGAAGAGAAAGAAGATCGATCAAAGATTCGATATCGGACGAAATTCGTTTCCTTTTTATTTGTATTTGTCGATTTTGATAATGGATATTCGACGGTGAGAATTTTTCCCTTTAGGACTTTTTTTCTTTGGAAGGCAACACTTGTGGATTTGGATGGGAATTTATTTTTTGAAGAATGGTTTTGAAAAACGAAAGGGAAGACTTTCACGTGTTTCGTGGAACGATGTTTCGTGACGCGAGATTTCTTTTTTTAATAAAGAATCCGAAGTAAGAAAGGACACACGTGTGGATTTCAATCTCGTTCCAAAGATAACACGTTTCATCGGAAGAATTCATATTTCTAGGAATTGTTACTCTTCGTTCCATTTTCTGGCGAACTTGAAGAAGAATCCCCAACCTTTCGAAATTCCCGCGCACGTTCTTTTTATCCACGAGACGAAGGGGATGCCAAGATCGCGCAATTATTGGCCAAATATCGGACCCTCGATTTTCAATTGATAACAAACGATTGCACATTTCGTAAATGTTGGATCAAAAAAAAAAAAAAAAAACTCGAGAACGATTTAATAAAATATCGAGAGGCGAAATTGGGCGAGATGCTCGAAATTAAATATGTGTTCAATAACAGGCAACGGGACATATGACGCGATCTTCCCCTCGTATATAAATGTATCGATCCAGGCTTTTTGAAGCCGTCCAAACTACTATCAAATTGGGCGCGATCAATGTTGTCGATCGAACGATTTCAAATTAAATTATGGCTATAAAGCGAGTGCAGGTGTATTCGATATGGGAGCGAGCGATATGAACCTCGTTCTCTTCGTATATAAGCTCGATATAAGGGGGAGGTTGCCGCGATTTCAAGCGTGTCGAAGTGGGATCCCATGAATCGGAGATGATTGGACTAAGGTTGGATCGAGTTCGCGTTGGAAATAACGGCAGATTTCTGCAAGTTTGAAGCAAGAGAGATCCTCGAGAATTGGAGTAGGTATCCGCTGGAGTTGCAACGAATTCGCGCGGCTAGTCGACAGTTTGCAGTGAGGAGTTCGAGGAGAACGCACCAGGATGTGTGACATGTTCACTCAAACAACGAACAAAATCGCGATCGTCTCACAATTACCGAGTCTTACTCGATCGATTGTAACACGTGCGTTTTCATATATATATGCGTCGATCAGGCTCGAAGCTAGGTGATTAAAGGGCACCTGAGGCTTCGTCGATCCCTACGTGATAAAGCTCCCTATCAATATATATATATACCCAGAAGGGGAATATTGAAAATAGAATAAAGGTCTATACGACGACGTTGATCGTCAATGGGGGAATCCGGAGGTAATATAGATCATTCTAAACAACGACGGTTACGCGGTTGTTTGTCCATCGTGGCGTCATTGATTAAAAGAGGAAATAAGCGATGAACGAACGAACGAAAGTCGAAAAGCGATGTGCTTTCGATCCCTCGCTCCGATGTACGCGGTTCTCGTCGAACACGCGGAACAACGTGTACGTTTCATACGCGAGGCTTGGAGGATGGCCAATGTCATAATCGAGATCCGATAATGGAAAATTTGGATAATCGAATCTCGGTTAACCGAGATGTTATTCCGCCTGGATCCCTCCCCATCGGAAATCCGGAATGCGCTCGTTTCAACGCCGCGCCACGGAAAATTTATTCGCGCGAAAAACGCACGAACCGGGTGGTTCCTATCGCGGGATCCGAGAGTCACGAAATCGTTAATCGAAGCGGTGATCCGATTGTTCGTGACTGGAGCTGGAAAATTTGTTTCCCCTCTCGACGATCGAAGGATTCGTCGCAATTAGAGAAGTCGACGATTCGGTTATATTTCCAGCAGGACGATTCGATCGAATTTTGGGAAGCTTGGGGGAAAGATGGGAAGGTTGCCTCCCTCCCTTGGGACGGGAGTTGATGGAGTATCCAGAGGAAACAGAGTCGTGGTGACAAAGTTGATTCGACGCTTGTAATTCTTCGAGAGAATCCAAACTCTGAACGTTTCCTCCTCCTTCGCTCATTTTTTTATGTTCCATTCGAACGAAGAACGAGGCGGTAATTTAGATCGTTCGCGATATTTTGTCGTTAGACTCGTTATCTTCGTTATTTCTCCATTATCTCATCCCCGCAGGAAATTGAAATATATCGCGAAAGATACTCTCCGACAAACAGTCTCTAACAATAGAATATCAGAATCTCGTTTCGAGCGAAACTTTTAAAAGAAAACACCGTATCGATTTAATAAATCCCGTTTTCGTCTTTATCTCCCGGATTATTATTCGAAAAATGGAAAAAGAAGGATAAATAAACGAATAAACTAAAAAACTAAACAGATACGAAGGAGCGGGTCGATATTTCGCGACCGTGATTAATCCGTGGGATCGCACTGGTGCACAGGTCGCGAAACAGGACATCCTCGAACGGAGGAGAAGAGAAGATAAGGCGTTCCGAGGATGGGTGACGGTGTAGGTGGCATCGCTGACCGTGTAGGGCGGCTGAACACTCGAGTTTAGGGGGATTGTTAGGGAGGAGGGGGAGAGGGTGGAAGGTTGCCGCCGAGCCGAGCCGAGAGTTGGCGCCTGCGTAATACCATCTCTGCCTACTTGTCAGCCAAGCGGAGCTGCCACCACCCTGCCCGCTTTTCCTCTCGCCGCTACTCGATAACAAACTTCGCCAGTACCAGTACTGGCACGGTACTCCGGACCACCGTATCGTTCCAAACATCGCGCCCTTCTCGTCGCTTTCCTCGTTTCGCCGCTGGATATCGATATTCCTCCTCCTCCTCCTCCTCCTCCTCCTCCTCCTCTTCCTCCTCCTCCTCCTCCTCTTCCTCCTTCTTCTCCCCCTATCTCTCCCCCCTCACCCTCCCCCCGTTGTTTACGCGTCGTACGTCGAGGACAACCACCAATCGTTTCCCAGTCGGAAATCGAGCGGACGGGGCCCCGAAGATCCGGCGGCTGCCTGGATCCGTGACAACTTGGAAGCCTCTACCACGGTATCGTCCTTTTCATCCCACGGTTCATCAGTGACAAATTGACCCTCCCTCTCCCACGTTTCGCCCGATTTCCAGCGCTTTCCGCGCTGGCTGGATTCGTGGTGGCAGTTTCGTCGCGTGATTCATCGTCGTGACGCGAGATCCCGCGACGGTGAAAGGAAGGATCGATCGCGGGAAAGATCGATGAAAAGGAAAGGAAATGGGGATTTTCGGCGGATCTCGTTCTAGCCCGAATTTTTCTTACGAGATTTGAGGAGTGAAGAAACGACGAACTCTTTCCGAGGGTTACGTTTGTTATGGTGTATAACTTGTTGCTCGGTTTGTTGGCCGCAGAGTGGCCGGGATGGTCGTGTCGTCGCAATTTTAAATCGATCTTTCTCATTCTTTACGATTCCCTTGCTTCCCTTCGTCTCTCTTCGGCTCTTTCACCGTGGATCGGACGCGCACCGTGATTGAGATCGAGTTTGGATCGACCAAGGTTTTCGATCGAAGGTTTCGATAAAAGTTTTCGGTTTTCGCCTTCTTCTTCGAGGGGAGGAGAGGAGAAGAGAAGAAGAAGAAGAAGAAGAAGAAGAGGGAGAGGATTCGTCATCGTGGGTGAACCTTCTTGTTATTCGAGGCTTAGGATGGCAAACACTAGAGCTTCTATTCGCGATATTTGCTCGTTGGATTGTGCTCCGTTTCCCCCCTCCCGGAGATCCCAAGAGAAAATCGAAAATTTCTCTTTCGATCGAAAGTTCAGTGACCGTGTCAAACGTACATTCGCGCTTACATTGTCGCCGTTACGAGCCTCGTTTGAACTTTGAAGAGAGAAGAGGGAGGGGAAGGAAAAAAAAAAGAAAGAGGAAAAAAAGAAGGATGACCGTACCCTCTTTTCGTTCCACGATTTACATAGTGCTTAAAGCGGGAGTAAAGTACTCGAAGGAAGCAAAGGAGCATCGCGAATTGTTGTTCGATTGTGCTCGACGAGAAAGGTGAGAAGGGAGGAAATTTGCGTGCATCCCTATCTTTGCAATCTTCGACTTTCGTTTCTCGATCCATAGTACGATCGTGATATGGAAACAAATCTCGCGATAGAGAGAAAAATCGTTTCGATTTTAAAAGATCGGAGATACGCTCTCTATTTTTTTTTTTTTTTTTTTTAATACTATTCTGCAATTCTGATAATTTCTGGTGGATCCACGGTGAAAGAGGTTATTCACTTGCACGGGCGCGTTTCAATGGCCATCCACGTCACAGATATAAAATGGAGTAAGCGACAGGGTTGATCGTCGCTTCGAGGTGAGATGGTCACGGGTTTCAATTTCACGCGTCGAAATTTCGTGCCCTGTAACTCGCGTCTTCTCTCTCTCTCTTTTTCTATCTCCTCGAAAAAGTGGATCCCTCGCGTTCGAATCGGCCGACAGATTGAATCTTTCGTTCTCAGATCTCTCGCTTGTTGGCGAACGAATCTCTCGCAAAAAAAGTAGGAAGGGATATACCGGCAGAGAGAGAGAGAGAGAGAGAGAAAAAACGTTCCACTTTTCGAAAGCTTTTGAATGAAACGCTTTATCGTTTTCGTTCCCTTTTTCCGCCCTTCCCGTTATTTTTAAATGGGAATACGATTCTCGGAATTTCACGAGTACTGCTCTCGTACCCAAATTTCATTTCTTGCCGTCCCCTCTCCCTTCCCTTTATGAAAAAAGGTTAACATCCTTTGAAGAACAATCGATTAACTACAACACTAATTTTATACGATCGAAACGCGCTTCTCCCATCATCATCTTTAATCCTCTTCCCTCCTTTCGAGATATTCGATTTCGGGATTTAGCCGCCCGATAAATTGAATTTATACCGAGTTGTTCTCCGAACGTTATCTCGTCATCCGCGATAAAAATTCCAGCGGAGGAAAAAAAGCGATAAGATGGTTGTTTCGACTCGATCGTTTCGTATCGATGAAAGAAAAGAAAGAAAGGGAAAAGCAAAAGGCGCGATCGAATCCTCGTGATCGAGAATATCGTTATCGTTATCCACGGAAATCACGGTTATCAACCGATTCTTTCTCGGCCGATCGTCGTACGAATCGTTCTCCACCGTTTCCCCTTTTGATCTCGAGTATCAGCGTGTGCAATCTAAATTCCACGGATCACCGAATTTCTCGCTTTCTTCCTCCGCCCCGATCGGACGGATTCATAGATTGTCGGTCAGCTGAACAAATTGAATCTTCCTTGACCGAGAGGGGCCGTTTTATTTATTAAAATCCCGACGACCTTTGACCCCCAACCCTTGGATTTTCCTCCCTTCACCTTGCGGAAGATAAATCGAGTCGTGGATAACATTTAGATCCGTAGAATGTCCGTATCCAAGTTTCTCGGCTTCGTTCTCTCCGAGAATCGTGCAATCACAATTACAATTGCGTTCCTTTTCGACCGACCATCCGTCCGTTCCTCTTGGAGATCGAGCAATCTCACCCCTCCTTTTCCACGCTTTTTCCACTACTACTAGGCTTTTCTCGCCCCCGCAAAGCTCTCCTCCCGAAGCGACAACGGTTGGTAACCACGTTATCTAGTGAGTTTTCCCATTAAAGGGACACACATGGTTGCTGTTTGCCCTCTTTCTCGAATCACCCTAGGCAGATTCTCTTATTCGTGGGTTAGGTTGGGTAGACGGGACAATCGCGCGCACATCGTAATTACGTTTCTCTCAGAGAAACTGGTACTTACGGGGCCAAGTTTCGGTGAGATCGTTCCATTCGACGAGAGAGAGAGAGAGAGAGAGAGAGATCTATTGTTGTTTTCCTTCAAGCTTCGATGCTTTCGTGGCCGCAACTTGGACGATTAATCGAAAGTTGGCGTACAAAAGGTGGTCGCAGCTTTCTTTTATATAATTGCTCGATTTTTCCAAATGCAAATATTTGATCACGGACAGAGGATCGTTCGTCGAACGAATGTCGGCCTGCAATTTTCTTTCCTTCTTCCTCCTCCACGGAGGAGGGAGGGAATTCTCGAGTTTCTGCAGTTTAGTGGGTCAATAATCTTAACGAGATAGGGGATGATGTTGGGCATGATCGTTTCCGCTTCCTTCTTTATCGATACGAAGATACTTTCAGGAAGAATAATTTGAATTTCGACGATATCTGCAACTCCTGCTCTTTGCAAAACGAGTCACACACATACACACACACACTCTTTCAAACTCTTATAAAGAGATTTTTTTTTTTCCATCGTTATGAAATACGTGAAATATCTTCTCGAAGCCGTAGAGATATTCTTCCGTATCGTTTTTAAAATTCCATCGCGGATCCTCCTCTCCATGCGTCGTCGAAAGAATAAGAGAAATTCGATCTCAGGCCGATGGGTTGGGCCCTTTGTTAGCCTCTCGACCGGCGATTATTAAAATTTATTGGTTTATCGAGCATGACAACCCTCGCTCGACGGAGCGTAACGTGGTCGGTGGATTAAGAAAGGTCGTTAACAGGGTCACCTTTGTCCCACCATCGCGCGCCAGAAATACTTGAACGTTCCCGACATAAGGGAAACAATTACGCGTTACATAAGGTGTTGCGATGCTCGTGATTTGCTCGATGTTTCTGCTTCGTTCTTCAATTTCATCTCTTTCAAAAAAAAAAAAAAAAAGAAAAGAAAAAGAAAAAGAAAAGAGAGAAAGAAAGAAAGAAATTATCGAAGAGAAATTTTATCATAAAAATTTACATCTTTCAAAGTACTCTACTCTTTTATAGATCTGAAACGGAACAATATAAGAATATTTTGTCGTTGCGTGGTACGTTCGATTCCTCGTGCTTTCGTCCTATTTGCTTTTCGTTCCGTTCATTAAGCGCGGTCACAAATTCATCTCCTTGATCCTCTTATCGGATTCAATTCGCCTTATCGGCCTACAAAAATTCCTGCAACGACTTCATTCCCGAGGAATGATTTCCTTAATCCATGGAGAAGGGAGGGGGAAAATAGAAGAAACTGGAAGAGGGAAGAATTCGACGTTCAAGTCCGTCGTGATGGACGATTTTAAATCGCCACCAACCAAATTAATTGACTCCCCCTCCCCTTCTGAATGTTGAATAATCATAGCCGACGTGTATTAATTGAAACTCGATGAGAGGATTAAGAACTAAGTGGTCGGTTGACCTTTTCCTCGAGACGTCTTTCTTTTTTTCGCCGTTTCGTCAGATTGAATTTCTTTTTCTTCTCCTCCCTCTTTCTCTCTCTTTCTCTCTTTTCGTTTTTTATTTCGTTTCGACATATTCGGCTCGTCGTTAGCTTTTGATCGAAGCAAGGGGATTGAAAACTGTAAAAGTTAATTGCAAGACGAAGCTGAATCGTCTACTCACCGATTCGTTAAAAAGAGAATCGAACGGTTCTTATCCGGTGGAGTGTATGATTGTAAGAAGATTTCGAAAGATTTCTGGAGCGTAGAGTAGATATTTTTCCCGAGGAGGATTTCGAGACAAGTAATAACAAGTAATAACTTTATTCCGTCTGCTGTCTATTTCGCTCCCTCCCTTCCTCCCCCCCAAAAAAGGATATCTCCAGATTCAATCGAGAATTTTCGATCTCCACGAAAAGTCACTCCTTACAATAACCGATCTCCGTTCAAGAGTTATTTCCGCGAACGATTTCGAATTCCATTCGTGAAATAATTTCCTCGGGCATTCTCCGGTGGAGCAAACATCAACACGTTCGCCTCAAAGCCAACCCCCAACCTCCACGAAACCTGCTGTGCTTGGTCACAAGTTTACGAGATTGAGCCCTTCGTTTCACGGTAAACTAGCTGTGGCCGAAAGTTTTAACCCGCGCCACACTTTTCGAAAATCTACCACTTCCCGAAAACGTAGGAAAATTTATAGGAACCCGTGCAAATCCGCGTCGCACCTTCCTCTCTCTCCTTCCTTCCTTGGTTCGTCCCAAACACTGTGATTATTCTAGAGAATGGGTTCATCCTATGTCGCCCCGTAACATTGCTCGAAGAGCAACGCGATATCGTGGCGTGGACAAGCTTAGGTGGCAAGGGATATCCCGTTGAGAGAAGAAGGGTTGGAAAGATAATGAACCGTTGTCGCGATGGACACGTGAGAAAGTTTGGTAAACGCTCGGTTCCCACCCTCGATCGATCGGATACACGCAGTTGAACGAGGTTTACAGTTTCCAGTCTCTAGAACAGTGTCGGGATAAAAACCGTTTCCATCGTTTCGCGGCACGTTGAAAGGAGAAAAAGAAAAAAAAAAAAAAAAAGGGGAGGCCGAGATGGGTGCAGGTGGCTGGCTTCACTTTCAGCTGCCGCTAAAACGTGGTCGACACTATAGATTATCGGCCGTCGTGATTGGGTATTCGTCCGAAATAAATGGCCGCTAATGGTATTTCTGGTAGGTGTCTCGGCCGATAATGCGACACAGCCGGCAGGGCTAGCGTTAAAGGGACGAAAACAGCGCGGTACCTAACACCCCCTTCGTGGCCTCGCCACTGTGGTCTCGCTAATGATACAACGTTTTGAACGTTCAAATTGTCCACGTCTGTGCGAGCTGGTGGATTGCATCGTCGTTCACGGATCACGTGGCAACGGAACAAGGCATCCCACGGACGAGGGCAGTCACGCATTCGGATCGTGCACCAACGATAATGCGTTTCGTCGTCCGCTGAGATTGGATCGCTGCGTCGAGATTTCAGGTATGAGATAAATTTTAGGAACGAGCTCGCGTTTGTCATTTTTTTTTTCTTTTTTTATTTTCTTTTTCGACGAATTTTCATCGAGACGAGAAAAATGGGGTGGAAAAATATCGAAGATGGGGTTTCTTTTTTTCTTTTTTTTTTCTCAAGGAATTAATTTAACTTTAAAGGGAACGAAATAATTCTAATTATTTATTCGAAAAATTATATTTTTTAAAAAAAAAAAGAAAAAATTTTGCAAAAGTGAATCGTGTAAATATTTTAAAATTATTGTTAAATTTAATTAATCGAATCGTAATATTTTTTTGTCGTATGTTTTTTTTTTCCATAATATTTTTTTAACGAAAAATGTCAAAATCGATGGCAAAGGATTAAAAGGAAAAAAAAATACACGCATAAATTGCGCGAGATCCGACACTTGTGCTCAAAAAGTGTAAAAATCTCTCGAGCCAGTAAAAAAGACGCGTTCGACGAACCGTGATATCGTATCATTACTTGTCAACAACAGAGACATTTCTTTTTTCCTTATATATATTATATATATTACGATATCGAAGTTTGTTTCGGTTCCGTGTGTTTATTCGCTCGTTAATAATTCCACGAATTTCGAGCTCGAGGCGAAGGTCGTAACCATAATACGTCGCGACCGTTCGGTGTTTAGTCTTTATCGAGACATCGAAGCGTGCGCACCGCTATTTCGTCGATGTAAAATTTTTAAATTTTACGTTTTTCGCGTGTGTATCGTGTTTTTTTTTTACGATTTAATTATTTTTTATCGATTATTCGCGCGTTACGATTACGGATAAGTGTCGATTCGTCGTATGCGGGTGTGCAGATAATGGCGGCCTCTTCGACCACGTTTTTTCGTCCGTTTTTTAATCCGTACGTAAATTCGATTCGGTATTTTATAATATTTAATATCGATATGTTATTTTTTTGGTAATTTATTTACGACGTAAATTAGATTTACGCGTTTATTCCCGTCGGAAAAATCGTCGAATACGTGGATCGGTCGTTTTCGAACGATTATTCTTATTCTTTATACCTTTCATGCAAATTTTTTAATTCCCTATTATCAATTATCAAAGCATAAAAAGTATACGATCTAAATCTAATAGTTTTGTTTCGAAAACGACATAATTTGTTGCGCACAAGCAACGTTGAGCGTGAAAAGGATCCTTACCTCGTTTGTTCTCGTGGAAAATATCGTCGAATAGGGATCAGCGAGCATTTTTTATTAATCCTTTCATGATCGAAATTTTATTTATTTATTTATTTATCCCCTGTCTCGATTATCAATAGTAGAAACACACGATAAAAAAAGGTAAAGTTTTATCGAGAGAAAATTTGTTGGTTAATTAATAAATAGTTGCGTGCACGCAATTGTCGAGCATGAAAGGATTAAAAAAAAAAAAAAAAACGATGTATCTCCAACGAGTAATCTCGAACTAGAATAATTAGGAACAGGTAATTTTTTCTCTGAATCGAAAAAAAAAAGACAAAAAAGAAAAGGAATCGTAACAAATACCAGCGTTCGTTTTATCTAGAGAATACCTTCGAATCGAAACGAGTCTTTTCTCTCGCGTTTTTCCCTCTCCCCCTTTCCTCCTCTTCCCTCCCCTCCCCCTTCCCTTCCCCCTGGTAACAAAGAAATTTATGCGTTCTCATTCGAAGCTTTCAAGCATCGCCTTCCATTTGGCCGTGCTCGATCGAGAGGCGTCCGGTTAAAAATTCCAAAGTCAACGAAGCTTTGTTATTCGCGGGGAACTTGGCTAATTGCGTCGATAGCTTCGTTTCATTAGCGACTAACCTATCAAACCGCTATTTTACTGTTGAATAGCGGGGATTCATCCCATTTGAGCTAATAATAAACGGGATTTTATGCGTTCTCGATTCGGATAGGCGCAAATAAGCGTGTGAATTTCGTTTCAATCTTTCGCGTGGAGATGTTTGGAGAAAAGAAAAATCCTCCCTCTTCCTTCCTTCCTTTCCTTTTTTACCGATTCGAACAACTTGTCTCCGCTGTTCTATTTCGATCCGTTCTTCGTATCGTTTTCGCAACGTAGAATTATTCTTTAATTAGATTTAGATTTAGATTAATTTAATTTAGATTTTTAGATTAATTCTCTTGATGTCATTAATCATTATTTCTTTCTTTTTTAATTCGTAAAATAGCGAAATTTCTGTTTCTATTATAATTATATACGCGAACGACTGTTTTCCTACTTTTAATTCCTGTGCAAGAGAGAAATACCTCGCGGAATTTTCGTTTAATTGAAACACGGTTTCGTTAAAAAAAGAAAAAAAATGACAAAATTAAAGGATATAACTACTACGCTATTTTTCATAAAACTCTTAATACCTCGTGAAACTATTATAGCTCTTTCTCTCTCTCTCTCTTTCTCTCTCGCACTAGACCCCTCGATTGAAAACAAAGAATATTCTCACGACTCGTTGTAAACGTTATACTCGAGAAAAAACACTCCTAGCCAAGTCACTCGACTTCCAAGAAATATCGTACAAACCAAACAAAACATAATCCGATTCCACGAATATATATTCGTCAGTTTGTGTACATCTTTGGAACGCCTCAACAAGAAGGACGCAAGATACTCGAAACTTATCGATCATTCATCATTAGTTGATGAATCATTTATCCAAATTTTCCATTCGTTCTTTTAAGTATCCTCAGAGTATCTCTTATCGCAAGAAGGCAGGGACAGAGAGGAGGGACAAGAAAGACGAAGGGAATTTTCTCGTGGAACGCTCGTTCGTGGGATAAAGAAGACCGAGGTATCTGTGTGCCGACAGCCCTTATTTCCTTTAATCTAGATCTCTCGCGAATCTCACACGTTACACCCTCTTTTAAACCCCTCTCTATCCGAAAAGAAACCGGCTAACTTGTTGAATCCACGCGTTTCGAAAAGATCAAGCTTCGATTCTTCGAAATTTCAAAAATCAGTCAATCGATAATTTAAGAAGGATCTCGAGTTTTCTTTTCGGAACCATTTTGATAACAACGCGAAAAGAAATATTGTAAAAATTCGTGCAAATTCATTGTGTATTTTAAACGTAAAACGGGAAATACGCGTAACATTATTCCTTCGAAACTCGTCCCCCCCTCGTGAAATTTCTCCCTCTTTTTTACGCGGTTCGAATAATAATTCAACGAGATCCGATGTCGCGCGTTTCCAATATCTACTATAAAGGGATAATTGGTTCGCCCAATAGAATTTGCATCAGAATTCCATTGCCGTCGGGGGGGAAAAATATGGAGGAGGGGATGCATTGTATTCATTCATTAAGAGTTCGAAATCTCGTTCACTCGGGGCACGGATGATACAATTTCGCGAGGCAACAACGACGATTCGACAACGTTTCTCCCCTGTCTCTTCCTGTCCTATTTTTTCTCTTTTACGTTCAATTATCGTTCGCGGAGGAGGGGGGGAAAAAATATCGAAAAATTCTGCTCGTAGATAGAAATTTTTAGAAATTTCTATTCCATTTTTCCATTCGCCCCAATGTCGGAATCGAACGATATTTAACGAAACAACGAGCGACGCGTTTCAAGGCGAAGAGCTTCCTTCTCCTCCTCCTCCTCCTCCTCTTCCATTCGTCGATGTTCGAATTCTGCGGCTTCCCCAAGATGCTCGTTGCTTTTTATGCTTCTCGTTGCACGTGATATCGTCAGCGTAAAGGCTAAAATATAAAGTGTAAAGAATCGAGATAGGAAAAAAGAGAGAGAGAGAGAGAGAGAGAGGGGTCGAAGAAGAAGGGACGAAAAGGAAGTTGCTCGCGAGTGGAACATTGTCTCGAATACGATACTTCGGATCGACGACGAGTTTTTTACTCACGTGAGAGCGGAAAAGAAAAGTGGAGATTAGAGAAGTCGTGGAGGAATTTTCACGTGATTCGATTAACTCGATATTTCATCGTCGTTCAAAAAATAATTAGCGGATGATTCGGGGTTCATCGCGTCGAAATATTATCGATAACGAAAACTTCGAACCGACTCTTATCGCGATAAATGTAACTGTTTATTTAACCCGTGCTCGTTGTATAACGTGGCAAGTCACGTTGGATGTAGCGACAGTAGGGAAATGTGTAATTTAACGGGCAAATACATTTGGAAATTTATTAATCAAAGTCATCCAGCATTCGTCGATGCACACCCATCGTGACCTATCGATCCCGCGGCGCAAACGGTGTTGGCAGATTATTTCGATGGCTTAAAATAAAACTTCGTACGAGAATAGTCTAGCTTATTCAATCATTCCCTTTCTCCTTAGAGAAATTGTTATTGTAATTATTTGGATTGTGGATTTTTACGCGAATATATGTATACATATTTTTATATGTATTATTTTATATGTATTTTTTGGATATTAATTATATTACTATACAGAGAATACATACAGGATGAATATCACGCGCCTACATAAAAATCCGCAGTCTAGTAATTAACAACTTCTTCGGTAAAGGAAAGGAGCAAATTGTATATTGACGTAATTAGAATAAAAATTATGGGGCGAAATACCTTGTATTTTTCTATCTTAGCCGAGGACGAGCTTCGTGCGCGTGTAATTATCGTTAGAAAAATAAAAAAGGAAAAGAAAAAAAGAGAAGGGCACGAAGTTTTTACACGATCGCGCGAGCGTGGCGCGAACGAGAACAACGAGATCCTCGTCTCATAAGAGAATTATCGTGACAATAAATAGCCGTAGATAATGGGAGGAGGGGGAGGGCGAAACGAGGATACAACGACGCGACATCGCTTTTACAAAACGGGACGATATAGAAACTTTACAACTGGGAATTATATAGTGGCGGTCACTAAATGCATGGATTCGTTGCATAATCGATACGGTTATTGTACCTTTTCCAACGATAATATCGGTGTACGTTACACCGCATATACGAGATTTCTCTTCGAAAGCGGTTACGCAAAAACCATTGCAATATAGGGGCTCTTCTCCCTTTATGGACCAAATGGCTGACCCTTCCCATCATCCTATTTTCTTTTATAACTTGGACTAACGTATAGGAGAAGGAGGAGGAGGAGAAGTTTGTCCACGGAAAGAACAATCAAATATAAATAAAGGATTCGGTAGAAAAATAGTAGAAATACATTTTCTTTTCGAAATCGAAACGGATACAAGGAAAAAAGAATACGTTCTTGAGGATTTTCTTACAACTTCTCAACCCTTTATGAATACTTTCGAATAATGTGTTTCGATACGCGAAAAAAGTATATACGAATATTTTTTTAACTAAGCATCTTCTTTTCATTCATTCTCTCTCTCTCTCTCTCTCTCTCTTTGAAACAGAGAATTTCGTACAAAAGTAAAAAAAGACCATCGATTCGAGAATGAAATAACGAACGTGATCTATCCTCGAACGATCATCGTTTTTCTTACATCTTTTTATCTTTAATCGTTTATAGATATATTCCCTCGCCTTTCCCCCCTCTCTTTTTCCTCGTCCTCCTTTCCATCCGCGTTCGGTTTGTGTTTTCCATTACCGCCCGATTCCACGAAACAGACGAGCCTTTTCGAACTCGTCACAGTAATTATCGACGTATCGATCGTAGGAAGTGCATCGAGCATCAAACAACCCTCCGAATTATGGGAGCGTGGTCGAAAGCGTTCATCGATCATCACGGTTATATACGAGCACTTTGACGTGGCGCAATTCGCCGGGAATAAATGCGCGATATCGTAAAATAGAGCCCCGTGGATACGGTTACCATTTCCTGGAAAATATCTCGATTTTTCCGAACGTAGTTTCGAAGGCCGCCTATCAGAAGTTTTTGCCAGAAATCGTCCGCAACTTATTTTTCGAATAGGACTGCTCGAAAACTTTGAAAACGACGTATCCTTTTTCCCACGAGATATCAAAATTATTAAGATCGTTCATGGAAACATGGAAAAAACATATTCTCTTCCAAGATATTAAAATCCAGGAACGAAACACTTTATTCGTTCGTAATCGAATTCAAATGTTTCTTTCCAATCCGACGAAACTAACCAACACGTCGTGATGCAAGAAAATCTTTTTCAAAATCCGTATTTTCCTTCTTTCGTTCTCCTCTTGGACGAAACGTTAAAACCTTTAAAACAAAATTCATCATCCCCGAATCTCAGGATCGCGACAAATTTCAAGGCCGTGATTTTCTGCTCGTTCGAACGGAGTCGAACGTTCATCGATCACTCGCAAGTTAAATGCATCGGTGCGTGCGTCTCCCCTCCCCTCTCCCGAGTTTGCTCGTGCAAACTCCGTGCAACAGACATTGCGTCAGGAAATCGATTCCAGGTAACGCGAAGGTTCGATGTCACTCGTACGACGCGATGGAAACGACATTTACCTTGGTGAAAATTGGACCGTCGTGCCACGTCGCGCCACCTTCTTCTTCCCTCCTTCCGCTCCTTCTCTCTCTCTCTCTCTTTCTCCTCGTCGATTTCCCATCGTGAACCGCGTCGAGCGTGTCGTTCCCCATTGTCGAAAAGACGGAACACGGTTTTCACATTCGATTAAACGGCGCCGTGCACGGAATAATGGATTCTCGGATTTCTGCCCCTTATAAAGTGGCCCTCCGCCGCCCATTTAAACCTCTCTCTCTCTCTCTCTCTCTCTCTCGCGATCTCGGCAATGGCCGGTTAAACGTTGGACGTTGTCGTCGCGCATTCCGGACATGTGTGTGCAAACCGTGCGTTTTAAATCAGCCTTGCTTACGGTTACTCGTCCCTTGTAAAGCAAGCTCCCTTCTTCCGTTGGGAGTTTTAGTTCAGTTTGTTCCTTGTTTTGGAATTGCGAGGCTATATTACGCGGTTCTCGGATCGTGTCAAGCATCGGTATTATGGAAGTTATAATAGCCGCGTTAATTAGTTAACGAAACGCGTTTAAAGTTTGACGACAGGGGGAGGGGGGGGGGAAGGGTTAGACCGAGGATTATTAAAACCCGTGGGTTAACGCATCTGTCCGGGGAAAATTGATTAAAGTTCAAGGGGATAGGATGTGAAAGGAGTTATTTTTGTATCGTTGAGAAGTATTTTTCTTTTCTTTTTTTTTTTTTTTTTTGAAGTAAAGGGTAATATCTAGTCATTGAAATGAATTGTTAAATGGCGAAAATTGAAGAATCATCTTCTATCCGTGTTATCCGTCGAATAACCCGAAATGGTTGTCGGTGGATAGTAACACACACCTGTGTGTGCGCCACCGTGTGTGCAATTCATGAATTTTTTATATTTGCCGCATCTTGGTGATACTCTCGAATACGGCTCGAATCTAAATAGAATAGTATTTTATCCGTGGAATCAAGCGTGGAATGAGGTAAGCCACCTTTTCGAAAGGACGTTTTCTCTAGACGTGGAAATCTACAGGAGACAGAGGGAAAGAAAGAGAGAAAGAGAATCTAGAAAAAAGAAAAAGAAGAAGAAGAAGAAGAAGAAGACAGTGGATCTCGGATATTATCATAGAAATAGAATTTTTCGAGCAGGTCGAAAATGTTCTCGAAATGTAGGCAACTCGAGTTAATTTATGCGCTCGTTTCATTTTTTTTTTCTCTCTCTCTCTCTTTTTTTTAAATATGCCGAAACGATACAAATTTTTCAACCGTTCCTTTAATTTGTCGTGAAAACGGGTGAAAATTCATCCACGTTCGGATAAAAGTAAGAGAATTTTTATTTGCACCGCATCCACCGGTCACACGCTCTCCAACCGTATCCTTTAGTCGATTACGCAAATTATTTTTAATGTTCCCCTCGCTTCGCCGGAAACTTTTTAAAACAAGCACGCTCCGCGATAATTTTTTTAAACGCGGCCCGTATTATCAAATTAAATTATCGGACGAAATATTCCGCTTAAACATCACCGTTCCTTTTTTTTTTTTTTTTTCGACCATCGGATCGGATAAACTTGACAATGAATCATTTTTATCTTTCCTTTTTTCCCTTTTTTTTTAATACATCTATTAACGAATATCCCACCACGTATGCAGCATAAAAATATCGATGAAACCAGAATTTTTTTCTAAATTTAATTCCCGATTTTTCCTTTTTCCTTTCTCTCTTTCTCTTTTTTTTTTTTTTCAACAAAAATTCATCGAGATATATATATATATATATATATATATATATATATATATATATCTCGACTGTCGTTTCATCTCAACTTCGCCATTACGCCATTACCTTTTATCACGCGGTCACGGCGATTATTTCTTGGACAGAACGGAATTCCCCGTAGCCAGGAGCGAGGGGGAGGGCAACAATTTCTCCATTACACGTCGCCCGAAAGTCCCCATCTCCGGAAAAGTGGACTCGTTTCGCTTGATTTTCCGCCCCAATTCTGCTCCGCTGTGAATGGCGCGAGACAATTGCCGCGGATTTCGCTTCTAATTATTGCGGTTACAGTAATCCAGACCGTTGGCGCGTTTTACGCGAGCCTCTGGATTTACGAGGATTCGCGGAAGGTGGCAGTTGGACGTACCAATTTGTCACGAGCCCCAGCCATCTTTTCCACGCGATTCTCCCATATATATTTATCATTCCGCGCGAAAAATTAGTTTAGATTAACTTTTCGCCCGAAAACTCGTTCGGATTCAGAAGGAGTGGATAGAATGTTATACAATTAGGAAGAAGAACGTTCTCGAGGATCGAAAAGAAATTGGAAACAATTTTCAAGAGCGTGTTATAAATTGATTATTAGGAAATAGTTGATGGATATTCGCGTTAGAATGCGTATATATAATTTGACAATCGATTATCGATAATTCCCTTACATTTTGCGTCCCTATATTTCGAATTAAATTTATCAAAGTGATAGTTGATTCGTTGTTAATTAATATTCGATTAATCTGTATCGTCTAAATTAACGAAGAGGGATGATCCTGTTGTTCATTTCTAAACAATCGAACGAATGATACCCAAGACGCAAGATTCAAGATTCGACGGAAAGCGCGAATGGAACCAAGGAATTTCCCAAGAAGCAATCCCTTCTTTTTCCTCCTTTCTCTTTTCTCCTTGAAACGCGACCAACCAACACGCACACAGCTCCATTACCCGCTGTTGCCAATTTCTCGCTCGATCATCGTCGTCGTCCTCTCCGATGTTTCTCCACCACGCTTGCGGTACATCAAATTATTCAAGAGCGAGGGGAAACGCGCGACGTTGGAGATTCCCCCTTTTATTAAATTGAATCCCTCCGATTCCATTCTCGCTCCGTTTAATCTCGCTGTTCGTCCGGCGTTCACCGGAAACGTGGCGTACGTGAAATTCTTACGCGCATCCTTGATTCTCGATTACGCGAGACTCGTCCAATCCGCGAATCGTTGTTAATCGCCGCGACGACGAATGCGTTTCTCCGTTAATCGGCCTTAATAATGGAGAGAGTCGATCAAATTTCGCGTATTTCGTTACAGTTTCGCTCTACTTTCGGCCGCGGAATTATTTCGTTCTCCATTCGCGGCCAAACCCTGTTACCCTGACAATTGTTTAACAAGAGAAATTTGGGAAAATTGACGGACAATGGGCGAAAGATTGGAATGCATTAACACAAGTTGAACGAACGAACGGTGGAATGAATAGAGAATAGAGGAATAGAGATTTGAATTAGGCGAAGAGGTCGCGAACAACAGGAAATGTTCCGTACTTTGCCAAACGGCTTGTGGCTAAGAGGAAGGAAATGTCAAAGGTTTTCGCGAAAGAGTTATATTTATTGCATAATAATCGCGAGGAACAAGGAACGAGCAACTTGATCCGAAATAAACGAAAATACGTGTTATCCACCCCGTTGTGATCTGTGCCCATCCTACGATCTACGAGGGACAAGATACGTGTATATCGATGTATCGTTAATACTCCATCCCAGAGTCGATCAAACTTGGTGGCTCCGTTTCATCAGCGTTGCCCCGGGAAAAGGGGAATAATTAATGATCCCGTCCCTCCCTGTGTCATTTAAATTAAAACAATTTTAACCCCCGCCCTCCGTGTTTGCCGGAGGATCGTCACAAAGCAAAGGGCAAACCTGGTTTAATTTAATAAATTCTCGCCGGAATCGACTTGTATTAATTACCGTTGATTATCGCCCCATACATACGTACATACATGTATAAATATATATATATATGTGCATGTAATCGGCTATCTATTTTCCGGCCGATGAAACGATACACCCCTGTCAAATAATAACCGTCACCTGCTAATTTCCTTTGAACAGGGCAACCGCGATAAATTAATTTGCTCGAGACAGGGAGAGAGTTTCCAATTTCGAGGCGAACGGTGTGAATCGCGAAACAAGCGTTTACAAGTTTGCACGTCGTAGCTGTCTCGCAGATGTGAGGGATCGAAGTCGAGAGGTTCTCGATTATAAAATTCGATTATAATTCCCGCGGAATTATCGGTATCGATCGCGCGCGAATTCGTCGCCGATGCTCGTATAATCCGCCTCCCCCTTCCCTCCTCTCCCCGTCCCCCGCTCGTGTAGCCTCATTGTTTAATCGAACGACGCGACGAAATTACCGGATGGTTATCATCGTTGAGAGTCACTCGGCCGAATGATTAACGAATAATTACGCGTGCGAAATAATTCGCGAGCGAAAGTGTCGATGGGAGATGCGCGTTCGTTTTTCACGGTTAAAAAAAAAAAAAAAAAAGAGAGGGAAAAGAAAAAAAGAAAAGAAATGAAAGAAACGACGAATGATTTCGTCATTTTCTTTCGAGATCGAGGTTTTTCCTACGTCGAGACGAACGATATCATTACGTAACGCGAGTATAGGACGAAATTTGTCGGGCGAAGATTGTTCGCTAGTCTTGTTTTTCTTTCTTTCTTTCTTTATAAATATAGTCGTATCGAATAAATGTTGCGCGTAACGCAAGGAGGGGAGGGAAGGGGAGAGGAGAATATGTCGTGACACGAGCGACGGTGTGAAAAATGCTCGAACCGGAGGGGCGTGAAAAGGTTGTGGGTGTGACTGTGAAGATGGGGATGAATGGAGGGAATGACAGGGATATCTCGGGGTTGAATCGATGTTGAATTTTTTCGGCTGACGATTATATTTTATCCGTGTATTTTATATCCGTATTAGAGGAGAAAGGAAAAAGAAAAAGAAGAACGAATCTATCGATCGATTGATCAGATCACACAACGTCGAAATTGCACGATTTTTTCGGAGAGACGAAATTTGATTTGAATTCTCATTTCATACAAACCGTTAAAAGAATGGAAAACATAATTGTTGAAACACACGGGCAACGGGTAATGCGAAAGGGCAATAATTATAAATTGGATCGGGCCAATTTTTGTAGATTAAATTAAACAAAGAGAGAGAGAGTAAAAGGTTATAATGTGCCCCGTGCTTGTGCTTGCGTCGAGATTCGTTTTTCCATTTATTATTACGTAATAGAGTTGTTAATGGTTATTTAATATATTTATGATTTAACGTGATATTTTAACTGGATAGCAGAAACGTAATTAAAATGTAACGTGTTTAAAAGTCTTTCTCAACAAGTTTCGAGAATTTCTAATTATACATTTTTCGCGATCAAAAATAATAACGGATAATGATTATGATGATGGTGAAAATTACGAATGAAAGAGAGAGAGAGAGAGAGATAAAGAGGGAGGGAGGGAGGATGGATGGAGGAGCGGGGAATAGGAACTCTTTATAATTGTAAAGGGTCGTTGAAACAAAGTTGAAACAGCGATCTATTCTCCCCGGACAAGAATAATTAGAATAGCTGACCGGTTAATAATAGGTAACAGCTGGTAACGGTATAATCTGGGGATTGCTTACAGATACTGTTTCGAAGATATATAGTAATTAATAGGGAATGCGGTAACCACGATAACCCTTTATCTATCCTTACGACCAGTTAATAGGATTAATCGTAATTATAATAATAATAATAATAATAATAATTATCGATGGTGATTATCGCGAAAACTTACATGCGTCGCGCGTTATGGAAGTTAACGTGGGACATGGATATTATTTTTTTACAATTATCGTAAAATCGATAATTGTTAAAGTGTTAAAAAACGGAAGGGAAATTTCTTTCTTCTCTAACTAATTCATTTTAATTGGAATTAAANAAAAAAAAAAAAAAAAAAAAAGAAACTCGTTATAAAAAAATACACAATTTAATGATAATGGTGAAAGATATTTCCGAGATCGATGTGGGTAGCATTTTATTAATTTTGGAAAATAATTTTCGAAATTAAATATCCATTGTACAATTTGGGAACGACCGGTTTATAAATTTTGTAAAAGTGTCCCTGGAGCATGGCCGAACAAACACACGCGATACCCGCTTTGGATCCGTGATTGGAACGCGCGATACGACCCAATGTGCGTCCGTGTGCACGTATTTTTTTAAACAAATTAGCTCGTAACGCGCGAGAATTTGTTACATATTTTGTGAAATTAATTTCGAATGTTTACGCATCGATCGTAATACCAGAAAATTCATGAAAACGGCGTGAACCTATATCGCGTACGTATATATGTGTGTACGAATGAAAAATAATTTCGAGAAACGAGACGAATTTTATTCTCCTGTGTGTATTATTTTAATATGCACACATATACGTATATATGTGAAAATTGTTTCTCGATCATTGTTTCACCTTGCGTGGTTGTTATTTAATCGTCTAGCGCGCGAAACAATTGGACAGAAATAATTTTTACTCGCCGAGACATTTCTTCCTCGTGATAATTATCGTTCTGCCCGTTTTCTTTCTCTCTCTCTCTCTCTCTCTCTCTCTCTGTGAAATATTTATTTCATGCACGAAATGCTCTCGTAGAATTAATTGTGGGAATAATCTCGATACTTGTCGAACCGTAATTACAATTTCGCATATTGTTAGTGGACCGTATCGAGGGTTTAATTACCATAGGCAATGTTAAAACGTTTCATCAACGATATTTCAAGTTACAGATCTCGATTAAGTGTTTATCGTGCATAATTTCTCGATTCTAAACACCGTTTCCATTCTGTTACGCGCTGTTTATCAAACTCGTTGCTCTCGATCACCCACCATCGATAGATAAAAACTCGATGGAATTATTTTCGTCTCCGCCCGCGGCGTCCTTCCTTTCGATCTTCTTAAATTGAATCTTCGTAAAGGTGCGGCAAAAAGAAAAAAAGAAACGAAAGAAGAGAAAAATCAAAAATTATCTCACCTCTTTCCAATTATTCTTTTGTCGAAAAGGCAATAATCTCTCTCACAGCTCCCATATCGCTTTTTTTCATCTCGTTCTTTTCTTTCCTTTTTTTTTTTTTTTTTTTTTTTCCTCCACAATGGACGAGCGTAATAAAATCGCATAGAGGAAATCTGCCGCTCTCTTAGCCGCATCATAAAATGTGGTTTTGCATTTTAAACGAAAAATAATGCAAATGAGTTGGCACGAGTTTGGACAAACCGTCGAGGCGCGCGATGACACAAAAATTTCGTACACCGATGCTCTCTTGCGCGCGTAAGAGAAAAACCGCTTGGAAAAATTTTTCTTCGTCTCGAGAGAGAAAAAGAGAGAGAGAGAGAGAGAGAGAGAGAGAGAGAAACGAGCTTCTATTTTGCCACTTCCGTTTTCCGGCAACCTTTTTACGGACAACACGATCGGCAAACGATCGGTGCACGCGAAGAAAATATAAAATGGAAACGTGGAAACGTTGAATGTGTGCATCATCGTCGTACCGCTCCGAGCTCTCACGTTCGATGAAATACGAGTTCGTGATCGGTAATACGTTAAAAGCGATCGTTGAATTTGTTATTCATGAGATGGTCCGCGTACCTCTCAGCTGTCTGCCACGTTACTCGTTCGGGCTTAATTACACTCTGGTATCACGTTGCGTTTTCATTGAAACGTGGCACATAGAAATTGGCGGAGTAGAATGAAATTAAGAAGATTGATTAATGAATACGTTCCATGTATAATAGAGCGTGGAATTTTTTCGAATGTGTATATATATATGTGTGTGTGTGTGTGTGTGCGCGCGTTTTAACGAGAAGAATTACGAGCGAGCGAACGAATAAACAAAAGTAAAAAAAAAAACAAAAAAAAAAACAAAAGGAAAGAAAGAAAGAAAGGAAAAAAGGAAAAATTTAAATGGGTTATATACGGCGTGAAATAGGCGAAACGCAGTGGGAATTTCTAGGAGGAGATTGGAATCAATAACTTTCAATCTGACAAAAGAACGTTTGCCTCTCCCTTAGGGGGTGTTTAGTTTCCAGGGTGAATCTGATCTCCTCGAATTTCCCATTAACCACGTAGCTCTGGTTTTTGTGCCTCGGACACTTCCTGCTACTCTGCAATTTTCTTTCTGTCTGTCTGTCTCTCTCTTTCTCTCTCTCTCTTCGAGTTATCGCGAAATTCTAGAATAATAGAAATTTTTGAAAAAATTTCATATCGGGGAGATATATACGAGAGATATATCGCGAGCCAATGGAAATAAATTTTCGATCGAAAGCTGGAGAATTGTGGAAGTTCGACGACGATTATCTTCGTGAAGAACAATAAGAGAGAGAGAGAGAGAGAGGGAGAGAGAGAGAAAGCGAGAGAGAGAGAGAGAGAGAGAGAGAGAGAGAGAGAGA